>NW_021848337.1:361435-362767 GCF_003651465.1 Formica exsecta
GAGAGGAGGCGAGGATCTCGTTTCGTTTCTCTCTCTCTCTCTCTCTCTCTCTCTCTCTTTTTTTCTCTTACTCCTTCTCGCTCTGGCTTTATCATTTTTTTTTGTTCGTAAAGTATACAAGCGCAACTAGTTATCTCTACCCTTTTTGCCGTTTCCTGCGGGCACACGAATGGAAAAACTGCTTCGTGACGGCGCGGGCAGGCAGTGATTCGTCACTCGCCAAGTAGCCAGCTGACGCACATTCAGTGATTTCAGTTTGGAAATTATTTCGACGTCTCGCAGTTTGCCGATGGCGATCCTTTTGTGCTTTACTATTAATTTTTTGTCAAAGGATTTAGCTTTTTATATTACTCCTGGAAAATAACATTTTTAATTACAATCGAAATAATGTTGCAGCAAATTATTAATATGTATTCATTTCTCATTATTATTTTAAACGCGGAAACGAAGAGAAATAACGACTTATAATCGATAAATTCGAATAATTAGTCGAATAATTTTTCCCATCTACGGAACATATTTGCGTTAACAATTTTTAAATAATTATTGAGCAGATTTAATGATCATATTTTATGAATGATGGTATTAAAATGCGAATGTTTTTTAACCAGGTAACGAATACGTAATGAATTGTATTATCATGTTTGGATAAATGAATTTTAAATAATACTTAATGGCATCTCGTAAAAACTCACTCTACAACATGAAAAATACATTTTATTATGTACTTGCCATTACAAAATATTTCAAGATTCAATAGATCAAGTTGAGAATATGTAACTTATAACTTATTTATATGTATAATACATATCATACATATAATATTCCATTGAAGAAAGCTTGTAAAAAAAGAAAATTTATGAGATCTGCCAATAATAAAAACGTTAAATCCGATTCAGCCTTTCATTACACGGTACGACACGTTGTTTCATTACATGTTTATCGTATCGAGAGGGTCCCGTTAATTTAATAATCATAGCGATTTTAATTTATCGGGGAGATCTCTCCCCATGCAATGTCTTGAGTCGTAAGTCGCGCCATGGATAATGAAATCTATAGTCTATTTATTAAATTTCGAATAAAGTAATTCAACTTCCTTTCACGGTATTTTATTGGCAATAACAAAAATTTTTATTTTCGTATATCACTTTACGCGATATCATCCGGAAAGGCGCTGCATCATAATGAAATTTCGCAGATGTAAACGTCATTCATCTGACAATATTGGCCAATATAGCCAATAAAATTGCATTGTTCACAAACAAAATGTAATTTGAATTTTACAAGAAAAATAATGAGTATGAAGAAGAGATATACCTGATATACCTATGA
>NW_021848337.1:364239-373076 GCF_003651465.1 Formica exsecta
TTCCCATATATCTTCCAAGAGGAATAACATTTGGTTAGGTGTTATATATATAATTGTATATATATATATATATGTATATGTATATACTAAATTGAATATATTGTACTATTAATAAAATACGCGCAAATTCGATATAAATTTATTACTTTTAGGTTTTTATCAGACATATATCCAATTTAATATATGTGAAAGAGAGAACAAACACAAATATTATAAATATTTTTATTAAAATTTATAAAAAGATTCTTTTTAGATTGCAGCACATTGCACGAATATTTTCAGTCTTAATTGAGTTACATGAGATGTCTTTAAGTATTATTCAAAATTTATTCACCCAGACATGATCATATGATTTGTTACTTACTTGTTACGTTATTATAGTTACAAAATATATTCGCACTAAATACAAATTATCCTCTCTAAAATAATATTTATAAATACCAAAATATGAAATTGCTTCGAAAGAAAAGTTTGTTTCGATTTTATAAATTTTATAATTCTGATATATACAATATACACAATATGATGTGTGGAAGGGCACTTATCGAAAGAATGCGAATTTAATAATACTCCTACATCGGCAAATTATGATAGTATCTCATCTCTCTTAATGCGATCCACGTTTATTGCCGCATCGGACTTTCCCCACCTGTCGCGAGCTGACGCACCACGAAGCCATCATGAATAGAAGCCGTCGCACTTAGCACGACGATCGTAATCTCTCACCTCGCTTTTACTGCCGCAATGAAAAGAATAGCGACCGTCGTTCCTCGCACTTCGTTGTCGCCGTCGCCAGCTAGCTGGCTGGCTGTCTGGCTGGCTGGCTGGCTGGCTAGCTGGCTGGTTTCGTTGCGAAGGGAACCTGCGAAGAGAACGATAGGGCGCGCAAGGCGGGAAGGCCCAGAAGCCCTTCGTGATTTCCTATTAGCACAGATATTGCTTCACGAAGGACGAAAGTAATAATTTATCCGGGCGTAGGGTCGCGTTTTCCTCTCTTGCCCCTTTCTTTCTCGCTCTATTCATCTCTCATACTTCGCTTCTCTCTTTCTCTTCGTGATACCGCCGCTAACCGCCCCCGAGCTTAACCCACCGCCACGTCCGCCTGGTTCATTGTAGCGCAAAAATAAGTGAGTGTATGATGCACGGGCGTAGGGGGAATTATATGCTCTGTAAGTGGAAAAGGAAAAAGGGGGGTTGCCACGGACAGCTCTCCAGGGGAAGGGGGGAAAGGCTGGATGAATACTTTACCGCGGCGACGCACATACGACGGAAAACGTGAATTCGTTCGTTTTCCTGGTAACCACCCTTTCTCTTTCTCTCAGAATTTCTTATCCGACTCTATCCTTTCTACATATACCTCTTCCTTTCGTACGTTCTTATTTCTCTGATTCTCTCCCTAATCTACCTTCCTTCTTCGCTATGTCTTTTTTTCCTTTGCTGAACATGAGTAGTTGGAACTATATCTATGCGATAACGCGGGAATGTTTGCGCATTGGTGAAAATGTTGACGTTATCCTTAAACTTTTCACAGTGATGTATATCTCCGTGGATTTTATTTATATTATTTTCTGTCGTATCGAAAAAAAGTTATTTAAAACTGAAACTTTCTCGTTTTATACATAACAAAATTAATTTTTTTCTCTTATTGTTCCTCTAAATGTACTTTTGGTAACGTTCCATCGATTACTTATCGGTTCATTGGAGTTTAGTTAACGTTCATAGTTAGGCAATAAAATGCTGAGAAAGTATCACGGAATTAGAGGTATTATGGAATTAAACGACTTTTCCCTACCAAAAAAGAAATCAACAAAGATTAAATATAATCCCAGACAAAGTTATTGGTCGATTCTTGTTTGGATTGCCTATAAACTTCTTCCTGTAATTATCAGCATCAGCAGAGAATAAATCTTTAAGAGCATTATTAGAAAAATTTATGTATAAGCACGTTTAGTAATATAGTCTCTATCGCACATTAGAAACAAAATTCGCCGCTTTAATTACTTAATAAAATTATACTTTTTTTCTCTAAAAATTTAACATTTGTTTAATGCCGCAAATATCGAATGAGAAATTACAATATTGTTTCTCTATACGTGCGTACGCGTTATCTTGTATTTTGATCAGAAGCGACGCAAATTAATTAGCATCTTTCCTAGTACTCGATCGCGGCAACGTACGCCTCGAGGAGCAATCTTGAATTTGTACAAAAGTTGTCCGACTTGCTAGTTTCGCGCGCGTGATAAACTGCGATTCGCGCGTTTCTTGAAATAACAGGTCGGAAGAGGGGGTAAGAGCACAGGGGGTTAGCGCGATAATTATTATTATCCAGTTTGTCAAACGGTTGGGGCAGATGTCGTCGTTCCGTGTCTCGCAGATGCGTCATGGATCGCGCCGGTTGCCTGAAGATGTAAATCCCATTAGCGAACTTGACGCGACTTCCTGGCCCGAGTATCTCGACGCACCGCGAGGTATAGGCGATGCGACACGGACGCGACGATGAAGGCGACGGCGATGATGACAGCGCGACGGCGCTGACAGAATATACGTGATAACGATTCGCTGCACGAAATCGCTCGCTCCGCCGTCGTTACGTAGAGGTACGTGAAACAATATTTATGTTATAGTTGGCAATACAGTTTCTCTGCGCGGACTCCTTGTATGAACAATACACAACGCAAAATACACCATAACCAGGAGAACGTGCCGAGTTTCGAAATGTTACGGTAGGACAACAGTAACCGGATACATATTTCGGAAATTGAGAGAAATTGAATTCACTATGCCTGTGCGTGCGTTCACGTAATTTCACATTTCTTTAGATACCCGTTACTTTCAAAGTATATAGATAGACGAATTAATGAGAACAACATTCTCATGCGCGCAGATAAATACCGAATTATATTTTCAATGAGATACGAATGATAATCAAAGTGAAGCCATTACTTTCGCTACAAAGTTAAACGTGGTTCGCAAATTAAAGGAGCACTTCGCGGATGCAATGTGAACATCACGGGATTTATTATATCGTTAGAGCGTGAAAGCAGGGAATATTTCTCTCCCGGTACTGCCTAGGGGACATGTCACCCCTCTGGCCGACACATCCCAGTCTTCCCCCTTTTATTTTATTACGAACGGACGAACGTGTCGTCGACTCCGCAGTCCTAAAATCTGCAAATACATTACAGATAAAAGGAGTTAAAATCTAAGCAAAAACCAATTTTCTTTTTATCGTTTTATTTTAAAATTATAATTTCCAGCATTCAAAAAAATACTTTTGCACCTATTGGAAATACGTTGTCGCACAAATAAAAATTTCGATGAGACAAATTTTTTATGATAATATATTGTACGGCATTTTAAAAACAACGTATATAGTTCAACAAAGCTCCGATCGTAATGTTCGTAATTGATTGTGCGTTTCCGAGGCAAGATAAACGCGACGTCGAGCGTCAAGGGGATAAAATCTTACACGGTCGTAACTCGCTGTGCGCGTTACGTCGTCGTATTCCCGCGGCAGCGCGATGGATACGCGCATGTAATACACGTGTATCTGGTGCGCGCGAGAGGCGAATTTGCATGCCAATATATTTCAAGAGAATAAATCCATACGTATGAGGGAAGAAGAGCTCCTTAAATTGGTAATCGCGGTCTACGAAGCAGCCTCAGCGTTTACCCGTCACCGCCTAGACGGAGTTACGCGATAGTATGGTGTCTTTTGATGACAACGCGTCGCGCAAACATTTGGTAACTCGATACTGAATGTTTCGCGTGTGCGGAGGTATCTGTCCCGCGCCATGTTCTCGATTAATTTGTAAATTTAAATGCGCGCACACGCTCCGACAATTGCGAATTGCAATAGCGACTGTTTTGAGAAAATTGGACTACGCACAGAAATATGCCAACTTCTCTTGACGCTATCTCTTGCATTAATGTTTCCTTAATATTTTCCGATTTAATATTGTGACGTAATATTTTACGACGCTATATCTTCGAAAGATTAGTCGAGGATATCTTTTGTTCTAGTAAAAGATTTGCGCATATTTAATTAAATTTTGTGATTTTTACTATGCTATATACATACATACGAAATTACATAATATACGTATCTATTGTACAATACGGCTTCATAATATACATATAAGCATACGTTCAATTCAAACTAATTCATAATTCTCGCAGAGGATGAGAAGGGTCATCACAAAATCGTTAATATTAATGTAACTCTACAATATGCAAAGTTTCTAGAAACTAGATCTGCTATACGAGATCAGCTGCGAAAGAACCGGGGGATTGAATGTAGCTCGTAAGCTGAGCCAGCGATGCTAACACGTATCTACGTGAAAATTAGGGCACATGGCTAAAGCCTGTAAAGCGCGCATCTCTCGTCACTTGTACATGAAAATTTACGTCTGCATTTTACTCGCAAAGCCATTTGAAATAACGGCTTAAACTAATCAGTCTGTTTTTTTTAAGAGAGGGATCATATTTTAAATTAAATTTTTTATTAACACATGGCTAAAGCGCGCATCTCTCGTCACTTGTACATGAAAATTTACGTCTGCATTTTACTCGCAAAGCCATTTGAAATAACGGCTTAAACGGCTTAAACTATTTTTTTTAAGAGAGGGATCATATTTTAAATTAAATTTTTTATTAACAGGAAATGCATGATATATATATATATATATATATATGAACACACATAAAATGAATTAAAGTATTAAAATATATAGAATTACATTTCGCGTATTTACGTAAATTCAAAATTGATTTCCAAATGCTTATAATAAATGTTTAATACTTGTTATGCATTTTATAAAAAAAAATATAAATATACGGTAATAGACTTGATCGTTAAATTAATATACATATATATGCGAGAAAGAGATTTCGGCGCATGTTTATCTTTTGCTTACAAAGGTGCAGCTCTTTCTATAATGTCAGCACGCCGGAGTCTATTTGCATAGAGATGTCTAACGCGTTGAGCGAGTCGTAGCAAGTCGCGAAAATTCTCCGATGTGTCCTCCGTAAATATTCATTAAAAGAGGGAGACTACTCCCGAGTCGCGTTGACAGTAACGTTAAAGAGGTTCTCACGGGAGAAGCTTGTCGCCCGTGGTTCCGGTTGCCAGTGTTGCGGAGAAGTGTGCCGATACCTTATTTCGCCGAGACGGCGAAATAATCTGCTATGCATAGCTCTGCCCTCGCCGCGCGCCGCACACATTGCCATTATATTTTAACCTTTACACGCCAACGGCCGCACAACCGACGATGCTAAATTCCGGTGGCAGGCTGCTTGGTAACGATCGTATCCCGGCAAACAGGCAGTTTCGGCCTCCTCGAATCCCTGGCGGGCCTTAGTAGGGAATCGAACGCGTCTACGCCACGGTCTTTCCTTACCCCATGCCCCCGTGCTCGGCTTTTTGATTAACCTATGCATACTTGAAATCGCCTCGGCGCGATTTTCCGCGCATGAAAATTTAAGCGGGCTACAGTCCGAAAAGAAACCGCGCCGCTTTCTTCCGGATGTAACTTTGCCGTCATTGCTAGGGAAGTAGACGGTCGTGTAATACGAATATCAAATAATTATTTTTCGCCTGGATGTGAAATTCGGTCTGAAATCGATAGTAGGCAACATTACCTTGGTTTGTATTAAACAGAGACCTTCTTGAATCAATTAAAGTTAAAATTACATTCTGTCAAATATGAAACGGCGAAAATCGAACATTATATTTCTTAATTTTTGCTTTTCTACATCTATCAAATAATGAAATTTAAGAAAATATATAGAAAGTATCCATCTGCAATTTATTTGCGACGATCAGATCATTAGTTTACCAGTAGCCTAATGAGCATCTTGGAGACGAATTGCGTCGACTGGCTGAGATATTGATGGAGGGCGTTCTTATTCTAAGCGATCGTGAAGCGGACGAGGAACATCAGCGAGGGTAGTAATCGATAAAAGGGCGTCTCCTCGTTAATACTGTTCGAAGCTTAGCTCATTATAAGCTTGCACGTGTTACATGCATAATGGCCGCGGAAATTAGCGAAATTAATGGTGCACCGAGTCCGCGAAGTATTAAATAAGTAGATTACTTTAATGGCCGCTACACGACTTTTTTTTAAGAGAGGGATCATATTTTAAATTAAATTTTTTATTAACAGGAAATGCATGATATATATATATATATATATATATGAACACACATAAAATGAATTAAAGTATTAAAATATATAGAATTACATTTCGCGTATTTACGTAAATTCAAAATTGATTTCCAAATGCTTATAATAAATGTTTAATACTTGTTATGCATTTTATAAAAAAAAATATAAATATACGGTAATAGACTTGATCGTTAAATTAATATACATATATATGCGAGAAAGAGATTTCGGCGCATGTTTATCTTTTGCTTACAAAGGTGCAGCTCTTTCTATAATGTCAGCACGCCGGAGTCTATTTGCATAGAGATGTCTAACGCGTTGAGCGAGTCGTAGCAAGTCGCGAAAATTCTCCGATGTGTCCTCCGTAAATATTCATTAAAAGAGGGAGACTACTCCCGAGTCGCGTTGACAGTAACGTTAAAGAGGTTCTCACGGGAGAAGCTTGTCGCCCGTGGTTCCGGTTGCCAGTGTTGCGGAGAAGTGTGCCGATACCTTATTTCGCCGAGACGGCGAAATAATCTGCTATGCATAGCTCTGCCCTCGCCGCGCGCCGCACACATTGCCATTATATTTTAACCTTTACACGCCAACGGCCGCACAACCGACGATGCTAAATTCCGGTGGCAGGCTGCTTGGTAACGATCGTATCCCGGCAAACAGGCAGTTTCGGCCTCCTCGAATCCCTGGCGGGCCTTAGTAGGGAATCGAACGCGTCTACGCCACGGTCTTTCCTTACCCCATGCCCCCGTGCTCGGCTTTTTGATTAACCTATGCATACTTGAAATCGCCTCGGCGCGATTTTCCGCGCATGAAAATTTAAGCGGGCTACAGTCCGAAAAGAAACCGCGCCGCTTTCTTCCGGATGTAACTTTGCCGTCATTGCTAGGGAAGTAGACGGTCGTGTAATACGAATATCAAATAATTATTTTTCGCCTGGATGTGAAATTCGGTCTGAAATCGATAGTAGGCAACATTACCTTGGTTTGTATTAAACAGAGACCTTCTTGAATCAATTAAAGTTAAAATTACATTCTGTCAAATATGAAACGGCGAAAATCGAACATTATATTTCTTAATTTTTGCTTTTCTACATCTATCAAATAATGAAATTTAAGAAAATATATAGAAAGTATCCATCTGCAATTTATTTGCGACGATCAGATCATTAGTTTACCAGTAGCCTAATGAGCATCTTGGAGACGAATTGCGTCGACTGGCTGAGATATTGATGGAGGGCGTTCTTATTCTAAGCGATCGTGAAGCGGACGAGGAACATCAGCGAGGGTAGTAATCGATAAAAGGGCGTCTCCTCGTTAATACTGTTCGAAGCTTAGCTCATTATAAGCTTGCACGTGTTACATGCATAATGGCCGCGGAAATTAGCGAAATTAATGGTGCACCGAGTCCGCGAAGTATTAAATAAGTAGATTACTTTAATGGCCGTTGAAACATCCTCTTTTTAAACGAATCTTCATTGTTGTAGAAAAGACGAAAGCTTCGACTTTTCGAATATTTTTCAAAAGACAGAATTTGAAACAAACCTTTGTCGACAAAGAAGAATGCTCCGCGAATGTTTTATTGATTTACATTTAAACAGTTACAAAGTAGATATTTTATATCACATTTCCAAGCAAATTTCACATAATCTTTGTTTGAATGTTTGTCAAATAGTCGAAGTAGCAAAGCAAAAATTGCATAACGATTGAATGCCGTGTTCGTATAGGAGGAAATTACGCGTACATACCGTGGAAAATTGCAGAAACGTGATTGCAAGGGAACCCTTTAATTGACGAGAGACGAAAGAGTTCGCGTATATAAGGGGATATCTAATAATACATTAGGGAAAGGTCAACCGCCGGTATAGCTAACCAGACTGCAGAAGGATGAAAAGAAATAACGAGCAATAACGGTAGTTCACGTATTCTTCGAATACTCCCGGCGGCTGAGATTCTCCGCATCTACCGCCTCCTCGCAACTATATAAATATAATGTACTATATAAATACTTTTTCATTGCAAGAGAGAACGTGAGGAGGACGCATTCTGTAATTTAGCGCCATACATTTCGCAATTATTATCGTGACGTCGATGCCGCAGATATTTTTACTAATTATCCCGCGCGGTGCGGCCAATAGCGTAGCACGAGCCGTATATATGTATAGGACGGCTTTCAGAATGTGAATAACGGGTAGGGGGACCGTCGCCGTCGCCGGGAATAATATGAGAAAACCAGTGGGTGCGCGGCAAGGGTGTACGACGACTGAAAAGAAGGAGGAAGGAGATAGAGAAAAAGGGATCGTGAGCGGGGAATAGCGCGCGAGGACAATTTGCTGAGAATTTCAAGAACGCAACATTTCGATCGGCGCGAAATGAAATAAGCCAACGAATATTAATTCAAGATCGTTCAAGGGGAGTCGCAGACGCGCGAACGCTCGATACAGATTATTTGACCTGCCTTCCGAACGGGAGAGATTTTCCGCCACGGAATCGCGTTCCCGAGACACTGCACCGTTGCACTGGTATTCTTCGATATTTGATATAGAATCACAGCCGTTGAATTATCGATTGGTATTTAATAATAAAATTTTGTTCCTCCGTTAATTAATATTAATTTACCCGTTAATCTTCTCCCTTCGTAGTTATATCGATCGTTCTAGAAAATACATTTTTT
>NW_021848337.1:373504-399297 GCF_003651465.1 Formica exsecta
ACACGACGGTTCGTTTAAGCTTGAAACATCCTCTTTTTAAACGAATCTTCATTGTTGTAGAAAAGACGAAAGCTTCGACTTTTCGAATATTTTTCAAAAGACAGAATTTGAAACAAACCTTTGTCGACAAAGAAGAATGCTCCGCGAATGTTTTATTGATTTACATTTAAACAGTTACAAAGTAGATATTTTATATCACATTTCCAAGCAAATTTCACATAATCTTTGTTTGAATGTTTGTCAAATAGTCGAAGTAGCAAAGCAAAAATTGCATAACGATTGAATGCCGTGTTCGTATAGGAGGAAATTACGCGTACATACCGTGGAAAATTGCAGAAACGTGATTGCAAGGGAACCCTTTAATTGACGAGAGACGAAAGAGTTCGCGTATATAAGGGGATATCTAATAATACATTAGGGAAAGGTCAACCGCCGGTATAGCTAACCAGACTGCAGAAGGATGAAAAGAAATAACGAGCAATAACGGTAGTTCACGTTCTTCGAATACTCCCGGCGGCTCAGATTCTCCGCATCTACCGCCTCCTCGCAACTATATAAATATAATGTACTATATAAATACTTTTTCATTGCAAGAGAGAACGTGAGGAGGACGCATTCTGTAATTTAGCGCCATACATTTCGCAATTATTATCGTGACGTCGATGCCGCAGATATTTTTACTAATTATCCCGCGCGGTGCGGCCAATAGCGTAGCACGAGCCGTATATATGTATAGGACGGCTTTCAGAATGTGAATAACGGGTAGGGGGACCGTCGCCGTCGCCGGGAATAATATGAGAAAACCAGTGGGTGCGCGGCAAGGGTGTACGACGACTGAAAAGAAGGAGGAAGGAGATAGAGAAAAAGGGATCGTGAGCGGGGAATAGCGCGCGAGGACAATTTGCTGAGAATTTCAAGAACGCAACATTTCGATCGGCGCGAAATGAAATAAGCCAACGAATATTAATTCAAGATCGTTCAAGGGGAGTCGCAGACGCGCGAACGCTCGATACAGATTATTTGACCTGCCTTCCGAACGGGAGAGATTTTCCGCCACGGAATCGCGTTCCCGAGACACTGCACCGTTGCACTGGTATTCTTCGATATTTGATATAGAATCACAGCCGTTGAATTATCGATTGGTATTTAATAATAAAATTTTGTTCCTCCGTTAATTAATATTAATTTACCCGTTAATCTTCTCCCTTCGTAGTTATATCGATCGTTCTAGAAAATACATTTTTTTTTTTTTTTTTTCATAGGTATCTTAATCACACAATTACTAGATACTCATTTATTGGTTATAATTTCTATTGATTCATATTTTAACCTACATCACATATATATAAAATAGCAGCAATAATATAATAGCGTAATTTTATGTAACGCAATATTCAGCGGCGGAAGACCTTTGTTTCACGCAGCTACAGGAAACTTTATATCCCATTCTGCTAAATCGTAATGCGCATTCGCTCTCTTCACAGCGCTTTCAAGCATCGCGCAAAGATTATTCGTGAGTAGGCAAAATCTTTCACCCCCGCAAGCGTGTTTTCGCGCAAACGAAATTCGCGCATAAAGCCCATCTGTAGAAAAGCGGTACGAAGCTCACTGAGCAACCGCGAAACTTGCCGTGTCATGTGTATGTGCATGTATATGTATATGTATGTGGGCATATACACGTTGATTTGCACATATGGGCGCACGTGTGGCACCCAGTAGTATAACGCGGTATGGTCACGCCATCGCCTCTGGGATTCTGCCGGTTTCCCGCATGCAACTTATGATCGTTACTAACGGAACATTATGTAACTCGCGATAAGCGCGTAATAGTTCATTCTAATCGTTATTTAAAACGCGCCCCCGTATCGTGCTGGACCTGTTAACTCCTCTGTAATCTTCCTGAAACGTTACTAATTGTATTAAGTCGACCGTGGCCCCGAGGCTGCTACGCGTAAATTTACTACTCATCGTAAAAAGGAGCAGATCCTTTTACATAGTACGTTCGTACGCGAATATTTGGAGTTACTCGTTCTAATTAATGTTTAATAACACTGCGTTCCTTTATTAACGTACGAAGGAAAACGACGTCTCGTGTTAAGCGGTTGGATGAATTCCCGGGGGCAAACTTTGCACACGTTAAAGACGCGCACACGTTCGATGATTCGTTAAAATTGCACGTTTTCCGTTCGATTAATGCATTATCGAATGTATATATTAAATCCTGTACGAAACTTTATCAAGATGAGAACAAAATCCGTAGTTTAACGTCTTGCTTTGCAAGTTATAACGTCGCGAACTTTATTCATTGACGTAAATGATTCTCCTAAATTGCATTTGCGGGATTTGCAAACAAAAGTGTATCAAGAGACGAGGAGCTCTCGTAGAGGTTTATAAACGTCCAGGCAGCGGAGGAATGGAGAAAGATCGAGTTATTAGTAATTTGAATATTTATAGAGCGGCGTGAGAGAGTTAACCGTGGATTTTTTCGTTTTAATAATCACGAGACGCAAATTCGATTTCTGTTGCCTAACGTTCTTCAGTAGCTACAATGAAATCGCGGCGGCGCTCTGCTTAAATGTATTTCGAAGTTATTGTGCCGAGTAATCAATGATAAGTGAATAATTTCGAACGAAAGCACTTGCAGAACGATAATCGTAAAAACAGTATCGTTCAACTCTCTACTATCATTGCTATTTGCAGATATTACTCACACGGGACGGCATGAAAACTCCGCGGATAACTGCGCCTTTTTATTCGAGTATCGTATAGGCGAAGAGAACCGATATAATATTGCAAACGGCCGGGAAAGTCCTATTACTTTCTCCGTTATTACATAAGGCGTCGGCACGTTCGTATTACGATTCGTTTTACCGGCTCATGTGCATTCAACTATATGCCAATATCATAAGCTTCGAATTTACCTTCTTCGTGAAATCGGCACGCAATCTTGATACGGAGAGACAGAGAGAGCGAGAAGGTAAATTCTATATGTATAATAGTTGGCCTGACGTGACTTCTTCTGCTTACTGCATCAGTCGATAAACGTTATTTCTCTCGCATTCGCGCTCCAAATTATTAATGTTGCGTTGTTGCTTCGCTTATTTGTAATTTGGATCATCACGTTGACTGATTTAATTTTCGCATTTCTAAAAATTTCGCATCTCGAACTTGGAATAATTTTGAATCACACCGGCCATTTCATTCGCTTCCCAAATTCCGACCAATGGATGAAAGATAACAATGCTTGTACGGCTACTACTCCTTTCTCCCCTGTAACAATACATGCCCATGACTTCGAGGTTGCGCGTACAGATCATGTATAATCACAACACCTGTACCTTTATTATCGGACAACCTTCGTATTTTTGGTTTTATCAAAATCATTTATAGAACACAAATATATTTTGAATATGAAATCAAGATTATTTTAGTATATCATAATTTGTTGAAAATAATTTGAAAATCGAGTTTTCCTAAATTAAATTTTTGAGATGCAACCGGATAATTTAATCTTTTTTATTATCAGGACATTCATAATACAATTGTAGGACAAGAGGCAAAGCTTTATGCTTTCAAAAATAGAAATAAATGTAGAGAAATGATCACTTTCTAAATGGTGGCGTTAATGAAAATTAATGTTCTCTTTCAGACCGCGGTGAATTTTCTATAGCTCCGGGGTTTTCGTCGTTTTATAATGCCATTCACGAAGCCATTTTAACGAATGGGATAGCTATTCTGCGATTTTTGAGGAAAACTGAGGGAAAACCATTATTCAGCTCTTAATATTCTTGCCACAGATTGTTTGCTGTATTAACAGCAATATCAAGACATGTTTTTCTTTCGCATTTATCGTCGTGCATTTCGCCGATACTTGTTCAACGAATACACAGTGGGATTAAAATTGATACTTGAATCTTTAACGTTTCCTAATCTCGAATTAATTGCGTAATAATTTTTCGTTCCTTTAATGCTACAATATCGCACTTTCTTATCATTGCCTCGGCAATTTCATCCTAGTCGATTTTCAATCGGATGTTAAATACACCAAAGTCACGAAACACCGATTGTATCTAATTAAACATTGCAATCCTACATCTTGGAAAAGAGATTCCGCAAAAGTACAATAAAATTTTTTATAAAGTAAAATATAATGTTACTTACAGTTAACTGATAAGAATACCGAAAATGTTTTGGCAAGAATAAATTGAAAGAATATAAATCCAATCGTTTCGTATGTTCTTTTCATTGAATGAAATATTTCATAGTAAATTTGCAATATGCTCATTTTACCCGATTTAAATCCTAGTGCGAATTCCTGTTTCAAGCAATAAATCGCAAACGAGCGTCTTGCCCGTTAATTTATCCATCGAAATTCGATTATCGCGTATTTTGAATATTTGCAGTCCTTGCTCCGCGGAATATCGGAGTTTCCGCGCTCGGGGGATGGTCGTGGAGCTCGGAAGTTGGTTATTATATTAAGAAAAAGTCTCGGTTAGCGGAAATTGGATTTCACTTTTAACCGCGAGATGGAGGTTGCTTAAGAGTCTGCTTGGCTTGCTGGATTTTGATTGTAAACTATTCTATCTCGTTTCCACACGTTCCGCGGGCGGACCTTCTCGTGCCATCCGGCCGCATTCGAGCCATAGGCAGTCGTTTTCTGCGTACAGATATTATTGGAAAAATATATCGATGCTATAAAAGCCGTGGAAGCCTTTAAGCTGAAAATTGCTTTTAGCCGAAAGTGGGTGTTCCGTCGCTGAAATATTTTTCCGGAAACTAATATTCGATTCAAGGCGTAAATTCGATAATCGCGACGCGTAAGCGCACCGCATTAAATGTGGCATTAATGTGCCTACCCCCGCTATTTCCGTATCTCTCGTAAGAGTACGCGTCGTTACTGCATTGCATTTACAGCATAACGGCATTACTTTTATCGCTATTTATTGATCGGAAACAAATGAATATAATCCGATAACATTTAAATAATTTTTACACGATATTCGACAAATATTTTTAGCTAGCCAAATTTACATTTACATTGTACTTTGTGGAAGCACAGAGCAAAATTTTGAAATTTTTCATATCTTTTCCTTTTAGTATAGCTAAAGATAAAAATTTCGTGACATTTGATATACATTATCGCAGGCAAAGATGGGCTCTCGTTTCAGTCCGCGAACATCTTATAAATTTTCAGGCGAGTTAGGCGGACGATAAGTATTTCAGTTCTCTCAAGCAGCGGCGCTATTGTTGTCCGGACGATAAGATCTCGCGCTAAATCCAAGCCTGGCATCGGTACCACAAGGACAGTTTGAGTTATGTCGCTTGGTACCACAATGAGGAAACTCGGTAGGGACGGTTAGGGGGACGAAGGTTAGGGGAATGTGGTGCACGAAGAAGAAAGAAGATGGAGACAAAAGAGAAAGAGAGAGAGAGTGAGAAGAGGTAAGAAGGGTAAGATCGAGAATTTATAGGAAGAAACGCCTCACGCAAGTACAAATATACCGTTAGGCCTTGCATGGGGTATGTCTGAAATGCGACTAGTTTGCTCAAATGTTTGTCTTTAAAGTGTGTACACAGTTCCCCTTTATATAAAAGGAATGTATTATTTATTACCGAAAGAAAAAGAGAGTTATAATAGATTGGACAACAAAAAGACTTATTCATAAGATAATGGATTTAGATAACCAAGTCAAATCAAATTTGGTAAGTTTGTTACAAGTTTCCCTTGTATTTGTCATGCTTTTGTCATGATACATGTTGTTATACATTTGTCACAATCCTCGGTGAAATCGTGAAAAGTTGCGCTCTCACACGTTTCGTTACGTTTGTTACTTTCAGCGCGCGCGTTTCGTAATAATGGATAATCAATGAACCGAACCGGCCCTATCTCTTCCGTGGCTTCCCGCAGAAGCATTCGAGCTCGGTCGATATTTATCATAGACTATAATTCTTATTAGAATAATACTGGAGGCTTCCCATCCCCGTATCCGGCCGTACGTGTACAACCTTAGTACGGGAGAGCTTCTCTTCCCAAATGTTATCTCTCTCTCTCTCTCTCTCTCTCTCTCTCTCTCTCTCTTTCTCCCTTCGCGCGCGCGATATATGTGTGTGTGTGTCTAGACGTGTTGTCTCTCCACTTTTAACCGCGAGATGGAGGTTGCTTAAGAGTCTGCTTGGCTTGCTGGATTTTGATTGTAAACTATTCTATCTCGTTTCCACACGTTCCGCGGGCGGACCTTCTCGTGCCATCCGGCCGCATTCGAGCCATAGGCAGTCGTTTTCTGCGTACAGATATTATTGGAAAAATATATCGATGCTATAAAAGCCGTGGAAGCCTTTAAGCTGAAAATTGCTTTTAGCCGAAAGTGGGTGTTCCGTCGCTGAAATATTTTTCCGGAAACTAATATTCGATTCAAGGCGTAAATTCGATAATCGCGACGCGTAAGCGCACCGCATTAAATGTGGCATTAATGTGCCTACCCCCGCTATTTCCGTATCTCTCGTAAGAGTACGCGTCGTTACTGCATTGCATTTACAGCATAACGGCATTACTTTTATCGCTATTTATTGATCGGAAACAAATGAATATAATCCGATAACATTTAAATAATTTTTACACGATATTCGACAAATATTTTTAGCTAGCCAAATTTACATTTACATTGTACTTTGTGGAAGCACAGAGCAAAATTTTGAAATTTTTCATATCTTTTCCTTTTAGTATAGCTAAAGATAAAAATTTCGTGACATTTGATATACATTATCGCAGGCAAAGATGGGCTCTCGTTTCAGTCCGCGAACATCTTATAAATTTTCAGGCGAGTTAGGCGGACGATAAGTATTTCAGTTCTCTCAAGCAGCGGCGCTATTGTTGTCCGGACGATAAGATCTCGCGCTAAATCCAAGCCTGGCATCGGTACCACAAGGACAGTTTGAGTTATGTCGCTTGGTACCACAATGAGGAAACTCGGTAGGGACGGTTAGGGGGACGAAGGTTAGGGGAATGTGGTGCACGAAGAAGAAAGAAGATGGAGACAAAAGAGAAAGAGAGAGAGAGTGAGAAGAGGTAAGAAGGGTAAGATCGAGAATTTATAGGAAGAAACGCCTCACGCAAGTACAAATATACCGTTAGGCCTTGCATGGGGTATGTCTGAAATGCGACTAGTTTGCTCAAATGTTTGTCTTTAAAGTGTGTACACAGTTCCCCTTTATATAAAAGGAATGTATTATTTATTACCGAAAGAAAAAGAGAGTTATAATAGATTGGACAACAAAAAGACTTATTCATAAGATAATGGATTTAGATAACCAAGTCAAATCAAATTTGGTAAGTTTGTTACAAGTTTCCCTTGTATTTGTCATGCTTTTGTCATGATACATGTTGTTATACATTTGTCACAATCCTCGGTGAAATCGTGAAAAGTTGCGCTCTCACACGTTTCGTTACGTTTGTTACTTTCAGCGCGCGCGTTTCGTAATAATGGATAATCAATGAACCGAACCGGCCCTATCTCTTCCGTGGCTTCCCGCAGAAGCATTCGAGCTCGGTCGATATTTATCATAGACTATAATTCTTATTAGAATAATACTGGAGGCTTCCCATCCCCGTATCCGGCCGTACGTGTACAACCTTAGTACGGGAGAGCTCTTCCCAAATGTTATCTCTCTCTCTCTCTTTATCTCTCTCTTTCTCTCTCTGCTACCCATTCCGAAATGTCTCTATTTAAAGCAAAATAAGCAAAACGACGTAACCAGTGGATATGTGCGATGTAGGTAATCAGCAGTGGCCGGTGGCTGCAGGAACGACGGAAATTGCGCGAAACTAGTGCGGGCCCTATACCGCCGGGATTAGTCTGTCTAATGCGCGTCCACCGTTACAGAAGTTCACTCGGATGCTCTGAAATATGAAGTGGCTTCTGCGCGGTTCCATGTTTATTCCACCGGTCATATCTATCTTCTGCATGGTCGAAGTGTTGCAACGGGCGCAACTGCGACATTGCGTTTGTCCGCTTTGAGAGATCGTATCATTTGGCGGGATCGAGTTAATCTCGTACTACTTCTCAAAACAGCCTCCTTCGCTGTTTTAGCGATCTAGCCTAGCTAAAGACAGAATATTGACTGCGGTCGCTTCCCGCGCGCTTATATTTTATTAGATGGATTTTTGCTAAACGTTTTCAATAAATTTATACTAAAATGAAAATAAAAAATGGCAATAGGAGCCAGCGCTGTATGTAAAGCGCAAATGAATTAATCGACAATTAATTGATTATGAAGATATGCGGTGGAACGCAATTTATTAATTTATTTTTTATTTGGCTGTACACTGTATTGATTTTGAATTTTCCGTAATTCTCCGATTATATATATATGATATTGACGTAAGTTCATTTGCGCTGATGAAGGTCCAAGAAAACGTTTGCTTTCGTCTTTAATTTGAGATTAATAAATTAATAAATTGTTCCATCGCATGTCTTTATGATCAATTAATTGTTTATGATTAATTCATTTGCACCTTACATGCGGCACTGGTTCCTATTGTCATTTTCTATTTTCATTTTATATAATTATTCGGAGTTTTTTCTAAATTTATTTTATTTTGTTTTCAACAAAGTTCGAAAAAAGAATCATTAAGATCAAGTTACACGTGTCGCGAAGATACAGTAAAAGTTTGATAGAAAATAATAAAATTTCGAAAATGTATTATCACAACGAAGATTTCTAATTATACATAATGCTATTTTATATGCATAATTGCGGCAATTTCTCTAGTCTGCTCTGAAGCGCTGCTAATTGACGCGGCATTTTTTTTTATGCCTTTTGAATAAATTATATGAGCTAATAAAATATTTAGGAGTAGAGGTCCATTAAATATACAATTAAATTTTCTCAAACAGAATTACGGATTGAATAGATTGGTACAAAAATATATTAAAGAAATATACTAAAGATCTAGTATATTAAACTTATCATGTCTCTCTCTTATTTAGACAAAGAGAACATTGAATTTAACTTTCTTGATCTTAATTTTTTAAATTATTCTTTGCTAATTTAATAATAGCTTTAGAATTTTAATATAAATTATATCAAAATTATAAATGTTTAATGTTGGAATTAACTAGTCAATAATAACTGCGATATTTAATTCGTAATTGTGGCAACTCTAAGGTAAATACTGCTGAATTTTCAACAACGGCGAGAGCATTTCGTCTGCGCAAAGTGAGAATTTAATAGCCGATGAGACTACATGCTCTTGTATGTTCCTCCTATAACATCCTGAACGTTCTATAAATTGTGGAAAAGCGTCCTATTATATTCTCGTCGCTGGTGTGCTCGTTTTACTTATCGCCGGAGATGTATCTTGCATCCTTAAGCCGCGCAATAGGTTAAAGGCAATTTGTCACGGTACGCGTTATCGCCGTCGTAAACTTTCTTCTTTCATAGTAACTACACGCGAAAGCGGGCGCGCGTGCCTTTAAAATATATTTGCTATAAATTTCATTATATATATAATTACTTATTAGAAATTTAAATGTCGCATCTTTCCTTTTATTGGTATTTGACATGACAATGTAATGTGCGTTCATTATTCTCGTCAATAGCGTGCGAATAAAATGCATGGCGTAATTTTTTGAGCTCTCGCGTGATACCCTATATACGAGACGTAAATGGACAATCCGCGTTAAAGGATGCTCGAGAGGATCGAGTTCGAGATCGCTTCAACGTTCTTGCTAGCTTCGGTGCAAGATATAATCGACGGTGTAACGAAGTTGCCTCGGAACGACGCTACGACGTAAGTACTCGCTCGAAGCGGGAGCGATAATGGCGCGACTCAGCTCGACGTGGCGTGCGCGCCAGTCTCTAATAAATAGTAATTAGCGAGCCGGTAATTAATACAGAGCGATTCTAGCAGGCAGGCACAAAGCATCGCGCAGTCTTTGCACCCCTATCTGCGATCGTCTCTCCGGTCAACCAATCAACCTCAAGGCCCACCCGCTATTTTCCGCACCTTCTCTCGTTCCCCCTTTGCATTTTCTGTCTTGCTTTCTCTTTCTCTCTCTTTCTCTTTCTCTTGTGTGTGCAATGACCTCGGTGCTAATGCGACGATTATACTAATAAAATTTCCGTCCACTTTACGGCGCGCGGCGTCTATGCTGGGGCGAGACATTAGGAAGTGAGGAACCCCAGAAGAAGGCAAACATTTGCCCACCTTTCACCCTCGCGCGAGCAAACAACGGCTCGTAGATCGAGTTCATCCTTCACAGGATGCGAAAGTTCGAAGAGGAGAAGGAGCGATAGTAGAAATTCCTGTTAGAACTCGAAACGATTAAAGAGGAGGCCCTTTGAAGCGTCATATCGCGGTGCGGCGCTTTCTGGGAAATCAGCCAGAATAAAGCGGTGTATGACAGTCTCCCTTCACAGTAGTAGCTAATGACCTCGCGTTTAGTTTCCATGTAATTCGCGTTCAGTTTGATACAGTACGCGAGGATTATCAAACGACGTGAAACTCATCCCGAAGTTTAGCTGCTACTATAATACGTTACGTTTCCATTAATTAATTCCATTATTAGTTTCGAATTTTGAATACTTTTGCAATTTGATAGCGATTCTTTTATACTTTTTGATAATATAAATATTTAAATTAGTCTTGTGAGTACACAATACATAACCTTTGCCATTATAAATTGAAAATGCGTTGCTGATATATTTTACATTAAAAAATCCAAATGGAAAGTTTTATGTACTATATATTGTACATTCGGTGCGCCATCTTATTTATTGTAAAGCCACTGGACAGGCAAATTTGATTTAGAATTATATTCATAATTATTTTAGCAAACAGCCGTTAACGAGAGAAAGAGATGCGTGGAGAGACCAAGCGAATATTCGCATGCACTCCGTAAACTTTACAGAACTATGGTGGCCACTTGTACTTAGAGCAAAGTTATGAAGTGTCATTAACTATAACTGTACGTAACTTTCTTAGTTTGGGTGCGTCTCCAATCTGTTCATTACCTGACTTTCTCTCGCTACACCCACTTTACCCTTTGTAAGCATACGTTATTCCTAGCTCTATGGCAGAGTCTTATCTCTTGACATTATACCGTAACCTGTCATTTGGAAATCTTGTAAAATTTTCAAAATTGGATTAAACACGTTTTACCATATATGGTATATAACTAGGAAATTAATAAAACCGTTATCTTTACTCGATACAAATGCAATCATTTTTACGGACAAATCGTTTGAAGTCTCCCTGGAGTAATCCATTGTTACTTACTCACATGAATTTTGATGGGTATATCCCGCGGTAAAAAGGCATTGAGAGAATTATCTGCTGTGCACGGCATCGCCTCTGCGCGACAGCCTTGCTCCCTGAGGTGCAACAATAATTATTTCTAATTTCCAGTTATGCAAAAATACGCAAAGCTTAAGTACCCTAGATAATAATATCGGTCTCTTCCTAGGCACTCCCGGAGGTAACGTAAATTTTTTCTTACGAGAAAATATCTAGTCGACCATTGAGAGAGCAGAAATAATTTCGAAATATTTTCAATATAAGTCGAGGTTCTATGTGATTTCTTATTTTTTTCATCACACTTTTTAAAAGATTGTTCCGATTTGAGTAAAGTATATTTTTACATTCTTTTCAATATAGATATGTTCATATTTGAGATGTAACAAAAAATATTGTGCTTTTTTCGCAGAGAAAACTATGTATCGTGTGTCTGTTGATGCTGAACATGAGATGATAAAGAATATATAAAGTTTCGCATGCATAATTTAATATGCACAAAATACGAAAAACCTGATTACATACACGCGTTATAATGGAAAATACGTAAATGTTTTGAAAAAAACACAGTGGAAACAGAACAACATGTACCGGCAACAGAGACTGTTTTATTGTCCACGCAAAAAATATATTTTGTATAAGCATATTATATATATAATGTTCACGTGGTTTGTTAGACATTCTCTCTCACGATTATGATATTATCTGGAAAATATCGCGTTTCACGTAACTTTTCGAGCGTCACTATTCCTCCTAAAGTTTTAGCACTTCGACACAGTTCGACGAACTTGAAACAACGGGATTACAACATCGTCTCTATTCGTGTGCGTATATATTATCTATAGCGTGTATCCAGTGCCCTTTCACTGTATATATTTGCGAATGTGTGAGCGTGGACGATATAACTTTCAATAATTTCCCGAAATAGTAGCAGGTTTGGTACTACACTATGCTTCAAGCGGTGCATACATATTTTATATCGCGGGGTTACATTATATTCACATAAAGCACAGCGTTATCCCAAGCTTTGTCTACATATTGAGGTCTTTATATCAGCAAGTGGTTCACATCAATTAGTAATTGGCATGAAAACCAGTATATATTATTAAATCGCGTTACATCGAGAACACACGTATTCTTTGCGCGAGAGAGAATCGTTGCGTTTGGTCAAACTTTGCGCGGCGTTCCGTTAAAACGGTTCGGATTATCGAGAATGCATTACAATAAATTCCCGTGTAAGCATAGTGAGCCATGTGCGCATTCGATATACTGCGAAACACTTCGCGTAAAATCCGAGTGATCCCGTGGAAATAAAGTGCGTCGAATAGCGTTCCGTTGTATTTCCATCAAAGACCACGGGTTTACGCATTTCCGGTCCATTTTTTTTTTTATTCTGTCTATAAATTCGCGATGCCAGCATATTTTTCAGTATTCAAATAATCCGTTATTTAAACGCATACGTAATATATTACGATATATTATAATGCACAATATTTTTAAATTTGATTTTAAAAAATTGGATACGTATATAATTAATTGTTGCTTGCGCGGAAAAAATTACAAGGAATAAAATACAATCAAACTTTGCAAACTACGATTTTGACGGTCTCATTAATTGCCATCGTGCACGAGTAATCATGCTTGTCAATATCGCGTTTCTATTATTATACAAGTGTTTAGCACAGCGGTACGTGAATTGAATGCGACCGTACGTTAATCGCACATATGTAATCTCCATGTACATGCGCGCAGAAATGTTCAGGATCGTCACGACCAGTACAAACGATGTTTAGTCGCAGCAATATACTAATGGTATGTACATAGAAATATAGAGAAACGAATATATGCTGAGTATATTTACAATGAATTAACGGGTGCTTTAATGCAAACCTCCCCTTTCCCCCCTTTTTCGCCCCTCCCCCCTTTTATGGTCTACAACCCATTAGTTTAAACAGATACCCCACACTGTCGCGCTCGCATCTGCACATCTACATAATCGGTGCCGGAGTATGCACCAAATTAAACACTCTCTGTTGAAAACTGAACTGTGTTATATAACGGTATCCGTGGGTTAGCAGAATGGATCGCATTACGATTCGATTTTCATTATGTTGCTCTTTTCATGGGGTGCTCGCACTATACGCGTTTACACTAAATTATAGAGATATAAATACGCACCCACGCGAGTTTAAACTTTAAAGGGATCTTTTATAAAAGTGCGTGAACATTTAAATGTATTGATAGAAAGTAACGTGTAAATCGAAAGTGCTGTGTAATTTAGACAAATGTCATTAGAATTAATTGACAGTGCTCGTTACTCACCGGAATACGTCTCAGTCGGCATTTGATCACTTGGCACAGTGAAATTTCCTGATGCGTTCGGTGGACAACCATTTCGATTTTGTTGCGTGCGTAAAGTATGCGTTGCGTGTAAAGACGGTCCGCGCGGCGGCACTTCCGGCGGTGCAGGTTCCGGAGGCGAATCCCTACCAGTATCTGGAAACGCAAGATATTACACTTGTGTCTATCGGATGCATATTGTTTCTTATAATACAAACTTTTATAAAACTTTTATAAAAAGCTTGAACGAAATTTGATAAATAATATACTGGATAATATCTATATATATATATATATAGAACATTGTTTTGCATAAACGCGTGCTATGTAATTAACAATAGTTGTGTTAAAAATTAGATTAAATCGATCATTTAAGAAACCAGACTATCCTTGTTAGTGTTCAATAAATTAAATAAACTTTTGAAAATTTTTAACTTTTGAGAAATTTAATTTCGTTAAGAATTAATTTTAAGAAATAATTTTGTTAAGAATTATATTTGGTTTCTCAAATAACAGATTTAGATATTTAATACATTGATCAATTTAATTTGGTGTTTATCTTGTGAATTATTAAAATTGAATGATTATATCGGTATAATTCCATCCATCTTGCTGCAATATTATTCTTTCTTACATTGTTACATTTGTAAAATTCTAGTCTGGCCATATTAAAAAATCGGCGAGCAATTAAGCAGCATCAATAATTAGGCATGTTCTCGCTACATTTTATGCATGCAAATTCAAAGAATCTATCTGCAATTGCACGACGAAATTGATTACCCATTATAGGCGAAGGAGTGTACAAGGAAATACTGAACAATAATGGAGTATTATAATTGAGATATTAATGGCGTATTGCAATACTAGTATCATTAATCATAAATGCACATTAAAAGCTACGACAACGATACGATACAATGTGTTACGTGTGTCTCCTTTAGCAGATTATCAACTATAATCACGCATATATATATATATAATATACATATGAGTTAGTATAACCTAACGCATACATTTTCTGAAAATGTTGTAAATTCTTGTGTTTTAAATATAAACTAATTATGACGAGCTTTAACAGCAATAGTAAAAATTTTCCATTTCTAACGGCGTCTTCTCAACGTTGGCCCTTCGGGGCTCAGTGTTGCGGGTTCTGTAGTTAAGTTACTTATAAAGTTGTTCAAACTTGAAAGGAACTTCACTAAAGAATAATTACAGTTACCTAAACATAAAGAGTACAAAAGGGCGCCTACCAGGCATGTCGAGGGCAACAAAAATATTTGAGAGTATATCCACGAAAAAGTTTGTGTCTTAGGGAAGGTCAAAGTATAATTGATATTTTAAAATAATGAAACATTGATTTAAATTAATGCTTAATTAACGTATTGAGTATATTTGAAAAATATTGATTTTAATTTTTATATCTTATACATATATTTTGACTTGACACATTTTATATTATTTGTACGTATACCAGTTATGGGAATTAGCCGATGGTGACGCAATAAACCGATACTATGTTGAACATATATACATAATTGGAGCAATGTATAACCATTAAAGGTTGTTAATGTTACAGAGCACATTATTGTAAATCAAGTTTAACTGCAATACAGTGGTCTATCGCGCTTTCGTGAAGCTACGTAACTTGGTTGCGGTAACTCGGATGTGGGATAATGGAATTTCGGTCCCTGGTCCTGCGGATTAAAATCTATTAAGCGAGTCGTTATAACTTATGGATGTATGTTGTAGATGTCAAGACAATTACTCGAACCACATAGTAAACAGTACTGAGTTTAACATCTTATAATTATCACAATTCTTTGCATTAGCAAACAAACAACTTTGTTGGACAGTTAACGAGCAGAACGTTATATAAATTTTTGCAAAAGCAATAATATACAAAATATATTAACGAAATAACCTTTACGCAAAATTATATAAAATAACAAAATGTTTTTATCTCATATTTTCTCACGTCACATTTTGTTGCATAATGCTTGTAAAATTTTAATGCACATCAATTTAAATGATAAAATTATATTTTCTACTGACCGCTTACATACCTGTAAAGTAAATAGGCCTGGGCAGACCTGTGTGCCAAGGAATGTGCAGAGAGAAAAGTGCATTAGTGCGGCGAGATTAGCATGTGCACATGTGAAAATTTCAACAAAAAATTGCATCATGCGAATGGTATGAGTAGCCAAAATTTAACTTATTATATACAATAGATATATTTACATTATTGTATTAGCTTATGTTAGGCAAATTTGCACAAAGGCATACTACAGAGGCATACTACAGAGCGTTTTGAATGAAAAGTCACAATTTTCCAAAAAATTGTATATTTGGGCATTTCATTAAGATTTTGTAAATAATAACATTAACTATTGATGTGGGATAACAATAGATAATATTAACTGGTGATTTTTCGTCGATTATTATTATGGATTTTTATTAATTAATTGATGCGCAAAGTGAACACACCAGAGAGAAAGGAAGGTGCTATTTCGTGATTAATTTGTAATATTAACTGGTGATTTTTCGTCGATAAAATTATGGATTTTCATTAATTAATTGATGCGCAAAGTGAACACACCAGAGAGAAAGGAAGGTGCTATTTCGCGATTAATTTAATAAATTCACGCGAAAGATGAAATATATCATAAATGCATATCAGAATGCGATTGAACCGGATGATATCGAAGGTTAATGCAATCGTCATGTACGTGAATCATACGATAATGATACAACTGCAATGCGCTCTTTCGCCTCTTGATAACGCTTTGCACCGAAGCTATTCAGATTTTTCGACGATTTTCGTCGTTATCTCTTGGCCAAATCGAACTCTAATTAATCGCAAAAATTATAAACGCGATAGAGGAATTATTTCTGCGTTAAGTTACGTGGAAACTGCGTCGATATTTTCCGTAATAAGCAGTAATAATCGCTTAATTAAACCGGACCGTGAAATGCGCATTGCGTAGCTGTCATCGCCAGCCGCGTCCGTCGCATACCTTGGACAACTTTACCATCGAAATATACATTTGTTCCAGTTATATTGAACAATTTGCCGGCACCGTTCGAGTGCTCGAAACACCTGTAATGCTCAATTACAAAGTCGATATCGCGTCGACGATGGACAAGAAAAATCTCGGCGCCGCGATGCCGTATCGCAGTAGAGGAGAGGGCCACGGTCCTTTTTGAATCGTTACAACGTGTTACTTTGTACGACTTATACGCTTTATAACGATGCAGTACAAACTACGGAATACATTCCGGCTTTATGATCGTTACACCGTTTTACATTCGAGTGCTCGAAACACCTGTAATGCTCAATTACAAAGTCGATATCGCGTCGACGATGGACAGGAAAAATCTCGGCGCCGCGATGCCGTATCGTAGTAGAGGAGAGGGCCACGGTCCTTTTTGAATCGTTACAACGTGTTACTTTGTACGACTTATACGCTTTATAACGATGCAGTACAAACTACGGAATACATTCCGGCTTTATGATCGTTACACCGTTTTACATGCGTACGCGGCAGGATTTAGTACCGAATTAAAACTCGGGTAAAGGTACATATTTGAGGAAGATTCTTTTGAAATTGCGAAATACGCTATGAATATAACGTTAAATCGCTGGAGTGCGGGCGAAAGAGTTAAAACCGTTTAAATTTATTTTGCCAGCTAAATTGCCAAAAGGAAAAATCTCCGCACAAATGCAGCGGAATTTTATGATTGAGTGAATTTTTAATAGATCAAAATTATATCGACAACAAAAATCTTTATATTGTATATTACGTATTCATCTCAATGTATTTGATACTATATTCTTTTATTTATTTCACGTAAAAATCTGTAGATTTACAGATTTTCACGTAAATTCTACTAAATGACTTATTGTGCTGTGTATGTAAATTTGTCAACATAGCTAATTAAACGCAGCAAGGATAGGAGATAACGTTGCCCGCATGTGAAGGTTAGATCAATACGATTCCAGCCAATTATGGCTAATACTGGTACATCATTGATCAGTGGTCAAACCGCGTTACTGTCTCTCATAAAGCATAGGTTAGCGTTTACATAACGCGCAAAATAAATCATGCAGTTTCTGATGGCGATAGGCGCAGTGCAATCTAATTCCGCAAAATGATGAACATGATGTAACTCTATAATATAGATTTCGCTATTTACATCATATGGCTTATTCCCTATGGCTGAATTTACATTTATTACATTCGGATCAAGGTTCGTTCATTGAATTACGAATTTAAAAAGGTATTCTTTTTAGGAATTAAAAAAGTGCTTTGTTTATTTTATATTTAATAATCATAAAATTTAAGCAGTTTTAATTACGCATAAACCAACTGTAATTACTATAATTTTACTCGTTGTAATTCTTCAATTTTCCGAAATGTACAAGTATATATATATATATATAAGTATATTATCAATACTCTTGCATAACGTATATTATCAAAGTACAATTAAATTACTTTAAATATTTTATTTAAACATTTTTCAATTAAAGGCTTTTAATTTTGTTGACACGGTATTTAGCGAAATTTACCGATATTGCTTCAGATTGTTATTACAGACGTGACACGCGTACACATAGAGCTATTTGGCGTTAGTACGACATCTAATTGGACATATTATTGAGCAATATAACGTCGCCGGGGCGGTATGTCTTGACCAATCGTTGGGAGCCAATTATGTAGCGTGCGCATCACCGATACCGAGTTCAACCGAGTTATCCCTTGTCCGCGGGCGGCGGGAAGGGTTAGTCAGACAGTGCAAGGGGATGCAAGGTAGCCGACAGTGACTTGATGCGGTTAGCGATTCGCGTCTGTAATTCGATTTGTCGGTTTAACGCCTCCGCGTTGGAGAGTACACATTCATGTAAATACGAATTATTTGCCGGTGCTATACCAGCGCGTAGTATTGCCGCGATGGTAGGTACCGTCCGATGACCAGTCCGACGCGAATCGTTCTGGCTTGACTCCTTCCGGACCAAACAGTCTAATAAACCGAGTTAGCATTCGTGAATGCTTCGTCCGAACTGTCTCGTACAATTTCTGCGTACCGCGTCCGCTGCCTTCATTCGCGCGGAACACACAAAATTTCAGCCATGCACTACCATTTATGTACTATTGCTCAATCAACAGAACATAACAATCTTTTAACGATTTTTAACAATTTTAACGAAGTTTTTAACAATTTTTTATTGTATTTTCGGACTTTCAATATGAAAGTGATGTCGTGTTAACTCACCTATGCGTTCATCAACGAAAGAGCCTCTAAATCTTTTTTTTTTTCTGGTTATGAGAAAAGTAATCAACAAAAGTAATCAAATATATTTGAAGTAATATAAAGTTTCGTCCATAAAATAAACTTTACGATAATGAATTCACGAAGGTTATGAAAGTTCATAAATGTCATATCGCTTGTAATACGAGCATTATAGGATAATTTACGACAATTAAGCTCGCGTATCGATTACATTCTATTTGAATTATTTACCTTAACGTATCGCGGTGGCAGTAGAAAGTGATAAGCTCAAATTGTTGTAACATTATCTACAAATTTAATATTTCGTGATATTAATTCCTACACGTATTTCTCGTCTATATATTTTTACAATAATAAAAACTAATAATTATTTTTCTTTCTGCGAATAATTGAAAGATTGCATTGCAAACGATTAAATGTAATAATAGATTCGCGCTGCCATAGATATTCAGTCCGGAAAAAGGTAACCCAAAAGGAGAAAAGAACGATAACGGTAATGGTGAACACGGACTATTGGCATAGTTCGCAAGTGGTGCTTCAAATTATTCCTATTCGGCGAAATCTGGCATTTATCCAGCACACTTTCATATAGTTTTTTGAATGGTCAATGTAACAAAAAGTATTCGATTATAGTTAGAACTGCGATGCGAATTAAGTGTTCTTGATTAAACGTTTTTTCCTTAAGCAATGAATTATTTATTCTACTGTATTATCAACCGTTTATCAAAAGTATTGGCATGTATTTGCTGCGATGCACGGTTTTTTAAAAACTTTTGCTCGACTATATGAATCAATTGATTTCGCGCGGATTTATTCCGTTCATATATATATATATATATATATATATATATATATATATATATACATATATATATGCAGCACACACTGTAAAACCTACATCAATCGAACGAATTGATAGCATCAAGCTTGCTGGTGCGCGTGATTCGTTCCACGGCATTAAATGCAACAACCCGCATCAGAGCCCGTCAAAAATTACCAACCATCATTGAACGATTGCGAAAACTCGCGGAAAATTTATTTTTCACCGACGGTGATTTGTTTCTGCGTACATTTACGTGTGGTGTGCAATTATTAATTTTTACAAAATTTATACTTTTTTACTAATTGATATAATTGCATATATATATTTCATGAATTTAATAATTGTTTGATATTCGGATAAAGTAATAAAAATTTACAATTACAAATAGTAAATTTAAATTATAATAAAATATTATTATATATATTTATTTACTCGGTTGTCTTTAACATCCATCAATCTAAATATTCTATATATTCTGTACAGAGTTAACGCTTATAGAGAATTATAGTTATATCGTGTGTTAGTTTTTTTATCTTATGGCGATAAATACGCTCATTTAGCGAATTTGTTTTATGCTTTGTGATAGTAAATTAACGTAATGTAATGTTATCGGGTTTCGCGCGTTCACCAATTCAATAATGCGCTCCTAGACTGGGTCACATTAGACTACGGCGGTCTAATGTAATATCAATCGTCTTTCTGGCGATGGCGCGCACGCGGGGTTAACGCGGGTAAGCTCTGACCGTTGGGAGCCATTTGCTAATAGATGCCGCGACATGCCTCCATTAGACCGCAGGGACATACTGGCAAGCAATATCCCATCGGAGATTCAGACTCGAATTACTGCTTACGAGATCCTGGTAATTATACGTGGGGATCTTGCCGCATCTTATATAACGCTGGTTGTCGTCATCGGCGTTCTCTTTTTTTATATTATCCGTATATATTGTGTAGTTGTGTATTAAAAAATTACAGCGTGGATAAACGTATCGATGACTAATATCTCGTTAAAATAATCTTGAAATTGTGATATATGAATGCATAAATTTAAATCACGGAGAGAAAATTGGAACAAATGATGATATAAAAAGATAAAAAACTTTATACCGCTTCTCTCAATATTACTCTATCTTTATTCATGATACGGTATATCTTGTTATATATACATATGTGTACATACGATATATCTTTATTAAAACGCACGCCTTGTAAATGGCCACGAGCGAACGTCAAGGATGTAATTTCGCATCACTAATTTCTACGGAATCAAACGCGTAACGCGATCGCGCACTCAGGCGGGCGGGAGAAATGCGGTCTTCGAAGACTGAAATTCCGAAGATAACCATCTACGAGATGCGGTGGAAGCTCGCTCCTTACCTCCCGCGCGCGCTTGCCAGCTTTCCATCCTACTATCCTTCCTCGTCCTTTCATCCACGATCTCGTCGTCTCGCGATATCGGCAGGACTAATTGCCGAGCAGCCAGCATCCCTCGAAGCCGACGTGACCGCCGTCGCCGCATCGACGTCGCGTCGGCACGAAATGAGATCCGACGAAATTTCGTTTAAAACTTAGCCGACGAGCGTAAGCCGCTCTCGTCGACCGCGGGCACCGCGCCGGCTCCTCAAAACCACAAAGCTACTTTCTCTCGTCTCCTGGCGGTCGAGAGAGCTGCGTTCTACGATGAGACGACGCTAAGATAGCGCGCGCAGACCGGCAACGACGGGAGACCTAAAATACTGTTGACGTTTCGAAACAATATAGTCGCTGGGGTCGCGCTAACTTCGACGGTAGCCTATACTCTCTAACTAGCCGAGCTCAGGCGCCGCCAACTGTTAATTCCGTTAGCCTCGGGCTCAAGGCTCTTTCTCATTCTCTCCCGCGTTCGCGTTGCGCTTCCGTTGCCATAGCTGTTACCGACACTGTTGGTGTTGCCGCTGGTACATTACTGTATCGGACAACAATGAACCTAACTGCCAAAATAGAAAGTCCCATGGTTATTTAACGAGCCAGCGCATAATGTAGTTTGTCGATTACGGCATTGTTCGCCGGACGATAATGCGCGGCTCGGAAACCGTTTGCCTTTGCCAAGATCTTTCGCCGCGAGCTTCACAGCCGCATATCGGTGGAAAGTGCGAGACGAGAGATGCTCATAATGAGAACATTTGTAGTTAGAATCGCGTCTACATATGCATAAATGTTGCTTTAGGATAAGATTAACAACAGAGATAGCGCGTTTTCTTGCGCTGTTGGAAATTATTGTTGAAATAGTCGTTGATGAGAATCTGTTATGGGGGATTAATAATATTGGAGTAACCACATCTTGTGCGCGGAGTTTGTACAAGATCGAGGTTGAAAATGTTTGGAAATGTGCTCTATCTGTAATACTTTGTTTCACTGTAAACATAAAATCTCGAATAATTGATAACGCTTATATAACGTAAGTGAAAATCTTAGAAGATACAAGAAAGTGTAAAATTTGCCGAATTTCACACATGATTTCTTTTTTCCCATTCGCCTTTTTTTGAATGACTATTAATATTAAGCTTTTAACGAGGAACACGTTTACTCGAAACCCGATTTAACTTCGGCCAGGGGCTCGATACCATCCAGTAACTCGATTAGTCCGGTAATCGCATTTGAGGCATGGATCGTTAACTTATCGCACCGCGGCAAATTTTACGTCGTGATTTAAAGGGTCGATCCGCTCAGGGCGATCGGCAACAATTTATTCTAATTTTTCACAATTGAATAGATTTTTTAATGAAATCTTTTAATAGCACCAGTTTTATATTTCTCGGTTTATAGAGATTCAATAATCATAATAATCGTCTCAAGCAATGATACGAGTGGCATGCGATATGATGCGATGGTCATGCGTATGAGATAATAATGTGCAATAATATGGGCGAAAGAAACGCGGAATGTTGCCTCACCGTTTGTGAGATGTATGCGAGTGTGTTCATCGGGGAAGACAGTTTCGGAACGGTCACTCGCAGTGGAACTACTGCTCAAAGCGCTTGCGTGACCTCGGCGTGTTCTTCGACCTAAGGTACCGCCGCCGGAAGTCGTCTTTTTTGCGGGCGCCGCGTAAACGGTATCTGCAATGAAGAAGATACGAATATTTTTAAATAGTCGGATATATATATAAGAAGTTTTTTCCTTCAGAGAGCGCCGGTTTTGCTAACTAGCGCGAATCGTGCCGCTTAATTCAATCTTCCATTAGCGCGTGGACAAAGAAAATTCTTGAATCCTTTAATCCTCTCGAAATTACTTTTAAAGAAACGAAATTATTTGTAAGATTAAGCGAAAGCATTTTTCATGTAAATTTACTTGTAACTTTCAACGAGTAACTGTTTTGTATATTGCGCCCCAGAATCATATTCTAAAATTTTAATGATATAATGATATGATGTAAAGTATCTACATAGAGTAGAAAAAATCATGGTAAATTCTGGTTTTTACTCAATTCCGTCGGGCTTTATCCATTAGAATAAACTGGCAAAAACTAAAAATAACTAATATGTAATATTAGAATATATTATATAACTTTACGCAAAAATATTTTTACTTTATTTAATAAATCATATTAATCACCATAATTAAAAAAAATGAAATTAATATAATAATAAAGCCTTTTTTAATCCAAATTAATAAGTGTAAATTTTAAAACAAAAAGGCTCTTTAGAGATATAAATGTTATTAAATTTTATATTAATTTTTAATATGAGGAAAATGTAATAATAATTGAATTAAACATTTTTATTGGTTTTTTTTTTCCAGAAAAGACCGGTTCTTATCATTGGCATAGATTTTATCCAAAAAATGTGGAATTTTGCCATATTGGCAAAGACGTATAGTATCTAAGATGGATACGAAATATCATATTAGAAAATGGGTTGAAACTGTAGCTGTTATATATATATTGTGTCGATTATTATCATTTTAAATTGTCTCCCTATAGGAACAAGTTCATCTTGCACGCATTACAGTTTTAATGTACAGTATAAAATTGCGTTTGATGAGATTCATCTTGCGGTGAGCCCGTAAGTATCATCTTGCGTGCACACCAACCCGTTCGCGGTTCTAATTAACTCCCTACCATTGCCGTTGCGAGATCTCTCGGAAGATATGCTGCCGTTATAATGATGCCGGCGAGAGTTTGTGCTTTCGAGGGGAAATGGAGAAGCTTGCCGATGATTTGGCGTCAAGGTTGGAGGTGGCGTTGGGTTGTCCGTGGTTGCTGCGCCTTCCGTGTCGGATCCCGTACGGTACGATCTGTCACCCGCATCTGCGTACAAATTAATCGCACATCAATGACGCTCATTTTTATTTTAACTCGACATCTTTAACAGGATATATAATATATTCTTAAATTAATTAATTAAATAAGATTATGTTTTCATACATGCGCTAAATTTTTTAACAATACGGAACTAGTCCGTGAGTGAAACTTTTATCGTGTTTTATCTACGAGTTTTTTATCAGTTAGTCTGTAAATCCGTTTTTTTTTTTCGCGATCATGCTACTTGTGGACTGCCGCGGACATATATTCCACATATGAACGCGTATCTGGCTTATCTTTTCACCTATCTCGGGAACAGTGAGGCCTTTTATGAATACAACCATCATTCTGTTTTAGACAGATCTCATAATGTGATGTTACCAACTATGTACCTCGCTTTTCGCCTCTATCGCCAGTCGACATTTTCTTCAGCTCTCTCTCAGATCCGAGTATTTCGTCGCGCGGCGCTGTTCTGATCTGCATTTGCTTAAGTTGGCACACGTCTAAACTCTTAAAGGCGCTTGTCACCCCAAAATAAAATTCATTCCGAGGAAGCGCGCATTACTCGGTGCGCGCGATAGCGGAACATAAGAAGTGTAGAATAGAGGAGACTTTTCTACCGTAAGAAATATGGCGGTATGTCAGTACGTCCACATACGATGCGCGTATGTATAGGTAGGGCTGTATTTTTAACCACGTTGACGTATAAGATGTACCGAGAGTTATTTCTTTGAGGTATATTCAAAGACACGCAAGGATGATGCTGAAAGGATAGAGTGAAGCAATATAGTTAGCCGTGTCGAAGAAGGAATTTCTCTGTATGACATTATACTTTCAATCAGCCTTTTGTCGATGATAGAACGCTATCATGAAATTACTTTTATTTTCAATTTTCAGAATCTGTCTTCGGTGTGTGTATTCGCTAAAAGTTCAATAATTAAGAAAAGTAGTGTCACACTTTGTAAGGCATCCGTTACGGATATATATCTTTTTATTAGAAGCAAATGACTTTGCGATATCGCATTCGGCCTGTTAATTGGCAGATAATTGTCGGTTGCAAGAATGCACGTTCTAATTCACTATTAAACTTTGTTGTGGCGGACAAAGGGGTAAAATCATAGTGAGAAAAGATTGGGGTGGGAGTTTCGTATGGAAGAGGGGACGAGATCGAATCTTGTCGGTAATTAATGAGTAAAGTTTTACAAATAGCCGAAGGCATAGTCACTAGCAAAAACTAAAAATAACTAATATGTAATATTAGAATATATTATATAACTTTACGCAAAAATATTTTTACTTTATTTAATAAATCATATTAATCACCATAATTAAAAAAAATGAAATTAATATAATAATAAAGCCTTTTTTAATCCAAATTAATAAGTGTAAATTTTAAAACAAAAAGGCTCTTTAGAGATATAAATGTTATTAAATTTTATATTAATTTTTAATATGAGGAAAATGTAATAATAATTGAATTAAACATTTTTATTGGTTTTTTTTTTCCAGAAAAGACCGGTTCTTATCATTGGCATAGATTTTATCCAAAAAATGTGGAATTTTGCCATATTGGCAAAGACGTATAGTATCTAAGATGGATACGAAATATCATATTAGAAAATGGGTTGAAACTGTAGCTGTTATATATATATTGTGTCGATTATTATCATTTTAAATTGTCTCCCTATAGGAACAAGTTCATCTTGCACGCATTACAGTTTTAATGTACAGTATAAAATTGCGTTTGATGAGATTCATCTTGC
>NW_021848337.1:399416-456859 GCF_003651465.1 Formica exsecta
AATACGGAACTAGTCCGTGAGTGAAACTTTTATCGTGTTTTATCTACGAGTTTTTTATCAGTTAGTCTGTTAAATCCGTTTTTTTTTTCGCGATCATGCTACTTGTGGACTGCCGCGGACATATATGAACACACGGACATATATTCCACATATGAACGCGTATCTCGCTTATCTTTTCACCTATCTCGGGAACAGTGAGGCCTTTTATGAATACAACCATCATTCTGTTTTAGACAGATCTCATAATGTGATGTTACCAACTATGTACCTCGCTTTTCGCCTCTATCGCCAGTCGACATTTTCTTCAGCTCTCTCTCAGATCCGAGTATTTCGTCGCGCGGCGCTGTTCTGATCTGCATTTGCTTAAGTTGGCACACGTCTAAACTCTTAAAGGCGCTTGTCACCCCAAAATAAAATTCATTCCGAGGAAGCGCGCATTACTCGGTGCGCGCGATAGCGGAACATAAGAAGTGTAGAATAGAGGAGACTTTTCTACCGTAAGAAATATGGCGGTATGTCAGTACGTCCACATACGATGCGCGTATGTATAGGTAGGGCTGTATTTTTAACCACGTTGACGTATAAGATGTACCGAGAGTTATTTCTTTGAGGTATATTCAAAGACACGCAAGGATGATGCTGAAAGGATAGAGTGAAGCAATATAGTTAGCCGTGTCGAAGAAGGAATTTCTCTGTATGACATTATACTTTCAATCAGCCTTTTGTCGATGATAGAACGCTATCATGAAATTACTTTTATTTTCAATTTTCAGAATCTGTCTTCGGTGTGTGTATTCGCTAAAAGTTCAATAATTAAGAAAAGTAGTGTCACACTTTGTAAGGCATCCGTTACGGATATATATCTTTTTATTAGAAGCAAATGACTTTGCGATATCGCATTCGGCCTGTTAATTGGCAGATAATTGTCGGTTGCAAGAATGCACGTTCTAATTCACTATTAAACTTTGTTGTGGCGGACAAAGGGGTAAAATCATAGTGAGAAAAGATTGGGGTGGGAGTTTCGTATGGAAGAGGGGACGAGATCGAATCTTGTCGGTAATTAATGAGTAAAGTTTTACAAATAGCCGAAGGCATAGTCACTAAACGCCTTAGCGAGTTCGTGAATCCCATTCACACGCAGAGTATCTGTACGCAAAAGTAAGTTTTTAATTGATAATTATCCTTTCTCATGTGAGAGGGGAAGATAGGCGGCATCTCGCGATACGTTATACCGTTACGTAGATTAAAAACGGGGAATGAATTTAAAAATATTTTTATATACAACAAAAGATCATGAAATTGCGTACGATTAAAAGCAAAGTATGTATAAAAATTTATCCAAAGCGATATAACATAGGATATAATTCAACTCTATACATAGCTATTTAAGCCTGTGATATTTTGCGATTTATAAATTAAGCGCAAACAAAAAAATTGAATATATAATTGGCAATATCGTAAATTTTCTATCATTTTTTGTTCTATCATTTCTCGCGCGCTGAAAAGCAATATTTGAGCGATAAAAGAGGTTTAACAGGGCGTTAATTACATTTTCAAGCTGCGTTCTAAATGATTGAGATGAACGCATTCGTCGGAAGCGACGCGCGACCGCGGATTGACAAATCAGATCGAGCAGGGACCTACGCGCGAGCGTGGAACAAGCTCGAGGCGACTTGCGGGTTACCTCGGGACATCAAAGATTCGAAGTGCTTTCTGCCGTCTACCTCTTCTCCCTGCTCGAAGCCGCCGTTGTAAGCGCACTCACGATATAAAGAGAGATACGGCCAAGATGGGCACCCTGATAGCCGAGACGTCTGAGAGTGAGTAGTCGAGGGCCGGGGCAGTGGCGCTGATATTGCTCGCATTAAACTTTCATATTCAATCTTGCCACCCACCGTTGGGGCCCCCTTTCCCGCGGTCCCCGGTCTTCGTCCCGCTCCGCCGTACGAAGAGCCCGGCATCAACCCCACATGTAATTGTGTTATGCCCTTCTCTCCCTCCGTCGTCTTCCTCTCTCTTTCTCCCTTTCTCACCCTTCCTCACTCTTCAGTAAACCCCAGCTCTTCCTCCTCCTCCTCCTCCTCCTCCTCCTTCCTCCTCCGACCTTTCCTCTTCTCGTCTACCCATTTCCCTTCGGCACGACCTCGGTCACCCTCTCGCTCACGCGATTCTGCTACGCCCTCGCGATGCTCTTCCTTTCTATATTAGATTTTCTAATCCATATGGATTTGAAAATATTGCCGTAACGTTTAAGAGGATATGTCGTCGCGTCGCTCCTTTTTCGGCCGCTTGCCACATCGCTTCCGGATCGATGCAACAAATGACTGTGATTACTATTTGTTTCGACTCGCGTTCTTCATTGAGATAGCGAGATGTTGCAAGTAGTGAAATGGCACGTTTCGTACTATATATCTATTGCATAATTAAAACTAATGGCCGATTGTACATTTTTTACGCTTCTTTTCTAATCCATATGGATTTGAAAATATTGCCGTAACGTTTAAGAGGATATGTCGTCGCTCCTTTTTCGGCCGCTTGCCACATCGCTTCCGGACCGATGCAACAAATGACTGTGATTACTATTTGTTTCGACTCGCGTTCTTCATTGAGATAGCGAGATGTTGCAAGTAGTGAAATGGCACGTTTCGTACTATATATCTATTGCATAATTAAAACTAATGGCCGATTGTACATTTTTTACGCTTCTTTTAAAATAAAAAAATACAGTTCTTGTAAAAGCAATTTTTAAAATATCATAAAACATAAATAGATGATGACTTCATGTAAGACTTTGCGTAAACGCTATTAATTTTAGTTTAAATTAAATGCTAGAGTTATATTCTCGCATGAAACTGATAATCAATAGCTTGTATAATAATAATCCTACAATAATATTATTTGAGATAATTATTAATTATGGTAGCGTTATAGTATCTAAACGGAAACCCTCTCAGCATTCGCAAATTATCGATATACTCGTGCAGCAATGTATGTGCTCTCATCGATCGGGCGAGAGCGTTAACCACGTAACAACATCTCGCCGGCACGTCGACGTAGCAAAACGAACAGTCGGCGCTTATCTTTAATCGACCGTTAATCATCGGCGCCGATCGCGTGCTCACCGGTGTCCCCTTTCGACACTCCCGGCAGTCGTGCGAGTGCACGGGCTAGCCGGACGATTTATCTCGCAAAGCACACGGGGACCGCCGCCGTCCCCTCCGAACACTCGCTCGGAATTTACAGTCGTGTCTCGTCCTGTCCGGTGGCATTTCTTCACCCCGGCAACGGTTCCTTCCGTGGCGACTAAACGCGCGGCGGGTGGGCACCGGCGCGACAAGGAAAACCGTGGCATGTCGTGTGCACACGATGCATTTTGTTTGTAGGGGATTGTTGCCATGGCAGCGAACTGCGAACATCGAATGCACTTCGCCCTGGCACTGGCGCGGCGCGGCAGCACCGACACGGCTCGTAGACCACGAGCGAGCTTACGGAAGTGTAAGCCTCCGGCTGCTTTCGCAAGCTTCACGCAACGGCCCGTGTGTGTATACCTGGACACACGGTAGACGACGCAACTTTGGTTGCGATGCGTGTTAATTTTCTTCAAAATTTTGCTCGTGAACGGAGCCGCGTTGCTATCCGTAGTTAACACGCATCTTTCCCCTCTCTCATAATTTTGCATCGTGTTAAAATACGCCAATATAAAATACCATATCAGTAGGATATTGTACTTCACGAAATCAAAATTCCATGACTTTTATATCGTCCGGATTCATGCAGATGATAATCGGAAGAAAAATAATTCAAAATTTAATAATAATATAACATTTTTATGTTATAATTCTAGTCATCATTATATGTCGGAATGATATAGTTTGAATATGGAAGTGCATAAGGGAGGGGGGAGGGGGGCAGTTGTGGAATATACAGTTTCGTAAATTTACCTTGCAACGGACATTTGTGACAACTACAAATAACGTTGAGAGACACAAATACTCTGCGAATATCATTTCAATATGCAATAACGTTACAATAACGTTGCAATTTTCTTCTTATATTTTGTATTCAAATATTTTCCAATGTAAATCAATATTCGTGTTAAACATTAAATCTTTTTCGATTCATGATTATAATTTACACCTTCTTTGCCGAACACTTTGGATACATTCTTACGCTTTTTGGTATCAGCCGTTATAAAAGGTGTAATAATGTGTCAAAAAAAGGAAAAAAAAACAATAAGGGATACGAGACGCGTTTTTCGAGCAGCTGTCGCACGCACAAGGAACAATGGGATACCTACGTCGCGACTCATATCGAAAACCAATTTCCGAGACGTCAACGAAACGAAATCGGACGCTCGAAGAGGGGGGAATTTGCCGACGTTTTTCTAGTAACTGCTAGAGGTTGGAGATCACTTTGAACGGGAGAGTTTGGCAAGATCGAGGAGTGGTTGTACCTTCAACAGGTGCAAAGTGTCTCCGTTGAAAGGGCCACTCTCCGACTGCTTCCATGCCTCTAACCGTCTCGCTCCACGTCTCTTCCTTCCGCTTCTTAAACTGCAAGCTCTTTGATAGAAAGCCTAAAGCGACCGGTGTACCCGCCAAGGGTGAGACGAGATGTATATGCAATTACAACGGCTCATAATAAGCCGATGCTCCGTTTGAGAAAATAACGATGCTCGGTAATGAAGTAGGCATACCCGCCGCGCTTCGCATTCCGTTTACGACAGTGTGTTCCTTTATTGCGGAATATTTCGAGTCTTCTTCAATGCGAACAATTCTCTTTTGCAACAAAAGCACGACGTTGGTATACAATCGAGCTTGTGATGAAACACAATGTAATAGAAATTGTCGTAATGACATTACTTATCTCTCGCGCGCGCTTTGCATATCGATATTGTACACATAACGCGTTTGAGATTTAAGGAATATTTATTCTCTCGCTATACTATCTTTGTAGAGTTAACTGAAATGTATGCCAGATATTTAATCATTCAAGAATGAAGAGTATTACGTTACAGGGGATTATCGTGATTTTTATCAATATAAACGCTTGTATATGATTAAATAAAATTCCAAATAGTTTTATGGTTTCCTATGGAATTTTAATAATATCTATCGATCTCATAAAACGTGCTTCTTTTCCTTTTTTATGAATATTAAATAAGTATGGCCAATATGCAAGCCGCAATGATCAAGATTATTCTGTGGTTGCTTATAAAATCGACTTATCAAAAGATTAAAGTTCAGAATACCTCATATATCGAAATATGAGATATCAAAAATTTGTTATAAGTATTAAAGACGTACGTTATTATGTCTAAAGAAATACATATAGTATAAAATGAACACAACAGATTAGAAACACAACTGCTAATACTGTCATTGAAACGAAGAAACAGAGATAGAGAAATCATTAGATAAAATTCAACAGAATTATTGAATACCGGTCCTTACGATCAATTTTATGAACTTAAAAATGATGACATTTAAAGTAATTATTTGAATTTGTTCTAATTATCTAAAACTAAAATACTTGTTATTTTATTTTACTTATTAAAAATTTTATGATCATAATTTGGAAAATATAGAAAGTATAACAAGAAAAATATGAATTATAACGAATATAATATACGATACAATTTCCACATTAAATCGTTTCATTCAGGCGAAAAGGAATACAGGCAATGGCCGATTCTCTCTGTTCATCATCAAAAAAGGAGGGTTTACATGTTACTTAGCAAAGGAAAAACTTCGTATCTGTCTGAGAGCTTCGGGCAATCGAGGAGCGCACGCAATTTTTCGCTTTTGAACCTTCGACGAAAAGATACCGGCGATTATGTAAGCGCGACTGGAATCTGCGGTTGGCACTTTATCAGCTTTGCTTCACGTGTTATATGCCTTTCCGTTAACTTGTTTCACACACTTTTTATTATAGAATACCTATTAGCTAAGCTTTTTAATTTTTCTTTTTTTTATTGAGTAATAGCATCCAGTGTATAAGAATCAACATAAAAAAATTGATATATTATCAATGGATATATTATAGATTTATGAAAAAAATATTTCTAGCGAGCATGAAATAACTTACTGTGTATATAAATTGACAGATTAAAAATAAATTTTAGTTAGATGAATTTTTTTTTTTAATGATGAGAATAGTTTAGAATTCAGAATAATTAAATTATTCATGCAATTACGAATATTTACGAAAATTATTAATATGAAACTTTTCTATCAATTGCTTGTAAACAAAATACAATAAAGTTTAATATTTCTGTTACGTTTCTCATTCTGTGCTCTTTCTCATAGAAAACAGAGTCGTAGTCGACGACGAGGGTTCGAAGTTCAATGTTCGCTGCAGTATTCCCATCTACTTAATGTTTTGTTTTTCTCGTGCGACCGGCAACTACGTTGAGTCTCCCTTTTGCAGTAATGAATAGTATCCGTTATATATTTTATGAACGGCATGAGAACTTTTCTCATCATCTTTGAAACTAGGAATTACATATCGATATCTTTCGTTATTGACGATGTTGGCGCGGAATAGCATAGCATCGGTAGAAGATCCCCTAGCTTCAAACTTTCCATCACGAAATTTTCTTCGCGTTTCTCTTGTTTCTTCAATTTTTTCTCTGCCGTTATTTCATAAAAAAAACAAAGTAATCTGTTTTAACGTAAAGAAGGATTATAATAAATACAGTGTAATGGTGCAACATTCAATAACAAATATGTAAATATTTTTCAAGAGTTGTAGAAGAGCTATATAAGTAAATATTTGTTGAGAGATATTTCACAAACATACAACTGATATGCGCCATTAGCAAAGAATAGTTAAATATTACTATATTACAAACGTATTGCTGACGTTATATTAGTTACTTTTGTTAAAATGACAATTAATTAATTATAATTTGATTACTCATATAATTTTAAATTAATATAACATTGCGAAATATCGGCGTGGACATTATAGTACAAAATGATGATGGTAATATTTTAATTACCATGGAGATACAATGTTAAACTGTCGATTCGAGCAAACATATCTCGTATTGAAAATAAATCAACATTGTTTATATATAGTGAATCCATTCAATATGCATTCATAATATTACACATGATTTAAGTAATCGAAACATCATGCGTAGAAATATGTATTTTTTCTGCTTTTCTCATACATTTTCAAAATTAACAGCTCAATTTAACTGATCAACTAATCCGCACATGCATGCATGCATGCATGCACAGAAATTAATACATTGAAGAATAATATTAAAAATTACACGTGCACAGGTTTTACCGTTATTTACACTCTCAAATATAAATGATACAATAGAAAATGATTTTTTTCGTATAATTTTAATAATAAATATTATGAGATCATTGAAAAGGCATGAGATTTTATTGCATACAGTCCTATTTTCGAACATGAAACAATCTCAAGTTTTCTGGTAGCAAGCAATGTATCAAATAGATAATAGAAAATCTAAGTCTCGAGCGCTACACTGCGGAAACGCCAAGCTCAAAACGTATTTCACCAGGTTATCGTTAGTGGCGAAACAGCGACACGATAGTGAGACGCGCATTGTTAAAGAGCGACCGCCGTAAATTCATTACAACCCTAACTACTTGCGGTCTACTGCTTTTTATTGCAGAGTCTATCTGACATTTTGTTATATAAAATTTGTTGAAATTTTTTAGAGGCATATTTCACAGTATTAAGCTATTGTAATAATAGAAAATTATTCTGATATTTTAAAGCAAGAGACTGATAACAATATTATTTTACAACGTGAAAGGAAAAAGAAAAATGTTAAATTATGTATACAACCATAAGACATTTATATTCTTCACTTCCTTGTCACATAATAATATAAGTTGGTTTTGTTCTGAGATTTTAATCTCCAATTATACAATATACATGCATTTTTTATTTACGATTAGTATATTAATGCTAATTTAATTTGGATTAAACTTAGCTGACATTAAACTATGTGAACATTTTAATATATCCGGCATATTAAATGCAAGATTCAACGAAAATACCTTGTAAGTTAGAATAAAATTTGATTTTTATTGATATGTAAATTTAATATTGTTATTAATCTTTTTAATCTAATGGGATTTCTGACAGGTCGGATTTGAATTACATTTGAATTATTATTGATAATGAATGATTGATAAGAATTATGTGGAAAAAATGTATATATGTGTGTGTAGAGAGAATTCAAATTTAAATCTCAGCATTAAATCTTGAAATTTAATCACAAAATTATCTGTTTTTTAAATATATGATAAAATTTTCGACGTTGAAGCGACTTTACTAACGAAAATTCTCTCGCACATTTTCCTTACATCAAGGGTACATAAGATCCTTTCAGTGATATTATTAGCAATAACCGCCCCGACATCTTGGTTATCTCTACGCGAGACGTTAAAACCTTATGCCCGAAATTATGATCCACGAAGCGTGAATTATTCCGTCTGGCCACCATTCATTCCGCGGTCGGTGTAAATTATTGCAAGGAACGCATTAATTTCCTTTGCGAATAATTAACAACGTACCGGACAACGAAACCTTCGCGCACCTCCTATACTTTTGCAATGGTCAGTCCTTCCGTCGGTATCCTCATACTCCGGACGTCCCCTCCCGACTACTTCCCGCCATCCTCCTCCCTTTCCCCCATTTACCTCAACCTCTTGGTCGACAACTGAAATATTAATCATGACTTACACATGGTGTTCCGAGACTAGGGGCATTCTCCATCTGCATTATTAAGTGACCTCGCGCACGAGTTACGCTAGGTAGGCTCAGCCCTTATTCCGCAAAACGAATATGGATGTGCGGTTCGCGTTGTTATTATTCCAATGTGAAGGTCTGTTGCAATATTTTGCCAATGTTCACCGAGCAGATCGCGTAATCGCACAGTGCGAAGCTTTCCTTCGCGAGCATACATTCTACTAGCCGCGTATGAGACGCACGAATATTGTATAATTCACTTTGATAAAAGGAATGAATTAAATTGACTTATACGCTCCCACATATAAAAAATTACTTTGATAATATAAAAATTATGGTATAATTTTCAAAAAATTAGAGAGAGCTTGCATTTGTATCATAAAAATTTGATGTATATGTATTAAAGTTTTTAATCTTCTTACAATCTTCATTAATTAAACATTTTACTGGCATATTTCTCGGTTTCTTTATGACTCGACAAATAGATTCAAAACGAAAGTAATAAATAGTGACGTTCCAACTCGATCCCGCCGTCTCTTTTACGCGAAAATAAAATTGTTATTCTTGTATTCCCAAAGGTTCGCGCGGAAAAATGAAAGTTCATTAAAACCAGTATGGTTTATCGGCTTTTCGCTCGGATTTCTCGGGCCTCTGGAGTGTTCTCGTTCTAGGAAGCGATTTATATCTCTTTTTTTTTTCCTTTTCCCCAGTGCAACGATACCAACGAGATAGTGGCGCAGACATACTCGAGTATTTCGATATCGCGTAACGTTTGCTCGATACTTGCGAGTTATTCCGCTCCAAATCCATTTGGACGGCGGTAATGCACGTTAAACGTCGTAAAATTATCTCGATATAATTGTTCGCTTTAAATAACGACGATTGCGCCGGTAGTTGAGCGCCAGACGCGGTATGCATCCTTTCAGAAATTAATTTAGTATTCGAAGGACTACATCGCGACATCAAAGCGAGCAATAATAGGAGCACTGCTTATATGTCTGACGAGATATGCAACCGCAAAAGTAGATATGGTGGCTATAAGTAACAAATCGACTCGCGAGTAATAGAGGATGATGATGCGATGGACGATATCAGTCGATTTACAGATGGAAACAATTTGCTCGCACATAATACCCGTATTGTTACAATTCGACATCTCGATTAATGTGTAGCGACTGTCTAGATGATTGCCACGTTGATACGGTGACGATTCGCTACTTCGATTATTAAGACGTATTTGTTTATCAAAATAGATCGATATTAAAAATGATATTAATTTAAATTGCGTGTTACAAATCAGCATCAGTGTTTTACTCCGATATAATGTAAATATCTACAATATAATACAAGCCGTAAAAATAATTGCGTGAAAATGAAGTTTATGCAGCGAATGTCATTTGCAAAATCTTCATACTACAGAGATAATCTAAAGTCTGCATATTACTATGAGCTCGCGACTTACACACAATAGCTTTTCTAGAATTAAATCCGACCTCGCGCCACAACTAAGTTACACCTGCGCGTCATTTCGTGCGCCACTACCTTCCTTGGATTCGATCCAGACGACAGAGGAGATGGCAAACTGCTAATAGGAGGGGAGTTTTAAATGCGCGTAACGTAATAACGCGTGCATTAGGCGACTACTATGGCGTCGGTGGCGTCTGCGGCGGCGACAACGATAGTAGACCCATTCTCCGTAAGGGGTAGTTTGCTTGACAACTCGATTATACGATACTGCAGGGCTGAGTGGCAAGTGGTGATATATGGTGCGCATATACACGCCGGGCTGCCTCTGAAGTCACTTAAAATAATGAGAAACCCGGTATCGGGTACCACGCTTGTTTCCCCCCCCCCCCTTTTGCCTTTTTCTTTTCTTCATCGACGGCATTTACCCGCGAGTATCGGATGCGACAAACAGAGTGACGGACCGGTTCGCTCGGCGAAACTTCGCCGTCAGTCTTTACGCGCGCGGATATAATCGACGATCGTTTAGATAATCAACAGAGTGACAGAAAAGAATGAGCGTTTTTGCACCGATTATGACCAATATTTTACTTTTGTCCGTGATGCTATCGGTCGTACAGTTAGTTACAATTTTATATTCGATGCGTATATAAGCAATTTTCAATATTGAGTGATCATATTATATTTCCCTCTAGCTCTATACTAGCTCTGCGAATGCCTGGTCGATTTTCGGATGGGCATTTAGATATTTACATTGAGAATCCCGAAACGTAATAACGCGTTTCATCAAATCACATATATAGATCGTTAGTCAATATTAATTACTTGCAGCGAAGTGTTTGACACTCCATCTCAATTTTTCTTGTAACTAAATAAGCGATAGTATTAGATATTCGTTACACTATCAATATGTGTCAGTAGTTGCCAGTTATAATAGTCTTGTAAATATCACACAAATCGCATGCGTAAATTTAATATCAAAATAAAATTACCATCTTCTCTCTCAGAAAATATTGTTTTCTTTTCCGATTATGCGAGAGCAGTTTATAACGGCCGTCAAAAGTCCAACATTTACAAGACACAAAGGTCTTGCTTTGGAAAGTTTATATATATGCAATATGCACACATATATTGAGATTATTCTATTCTGTGTGAATAAAAAAAGACGTGACTTGATTACGCGGATAATAATAAATATAGGAAAACATCTCATTTTTAGTAGATCAAGGGACACGATTCCCTCGTTAGGGTAACTTTACCTCCAGCGTGTTTATTTTGCCGATGAGAAGCCGCATCTACGTAAAACGAGAGTGATATTTACGGCGGGGTCGCTCGTCGGTACGTAATCCTGAAACGAGCTCTATGATCAAGCACTACAGCATAGGAGGAAAAGGAATTGGTAAGAGGAGATCCAGTTTGTAATTTGTGTGTAGTCAGTAATTTGGTGTCTGCATCGAGAGCAATGGTCCAATATTATAACTATCATTACTATGTAATTATTCGCTACAGTTTTAGTTTAATGTACCAGACAATTATTGAAAAGCGTGATTTTTTTAAAACTTTGAAACCAACACATATATTTCTATCTAAATAATATTTCTAAATAATAAAAATGTTATAAATTTGTATTATTTATTGTATAATTTTACATTTATTATTTATATAATTTTCCATATCTTTTACAGTATACATATACTGAAAGCTTGAACGCGTATGATCGAACGCTGACTCGCACTACTTCGGCTTTGTTCGCAGGACGTTATCTGCTATCAATTGATTGTTAACATTAATAAACACTAATATTATTGAATAACTCAAATAGTATTGAATATTGAATATCGAAGCTAATATTAGATATTTTAAATGAACATTTTTACGCATAATGTATTAGTTAGTGCGTTATAATTATATGCTTCACGTGACAGCGCGGTGTTAAAAACGAGACAACAGGTACTGCTATTGCATGATAGGGAGTTAAAAAGTGGGGGAGGATTTGTACGAAAATTTATTGGTAATATATACACGTACATATGTACTGGCACAGGATAGCGGACCATGTTGCGGTGGCGCCTGGTGCAGGATATAGAGCGAGAACATTCAGTCAAGCACACAAGCCTGTGTCCTGGTACTTACGGTCATGTAGGCCTATATCTTACGTACCTCTTCAATCTTGGTTCTACGTTATGCGAATATTACCGAACCTCTGGCTATGTAATGTTAACACTTTGTACACAGTATCAAGTTACACGCTATTACATGCATAGTCGAACATAAGATCGTGAGTGAGAGCCGAACATAAGTGACTTTAATTATATCGTGACACGTTTAGGAGAATATAATAGCAAAGAACATTGATCATTTAAAATCACACACATATGCCTAGTTTGAAAACGTGTAATTGATGTTATAAATGGAGATTCAAAGCAATATAAATTTAATGAATTAGAATTCTAGATGCGACAAATATACCACAACAAATAATCTAAAATTTTGTTCATGTCAGTAGAAATTCAATAAATTGTGTATATGATATATATATATATTTTTGTAGATATTTTTAATATTGATTCTATTTTCTGATTATAAATAAATAAAACAGCGATATAGTTTTTATTATGGAACAGTATGCATTATATATTAGCTTCCCAAAAATACGATTCTGAATATTAATGAATACAAATGTATGTCAAAAAACACGTCGTGATGTTTAATGCAAACTTAGTTTGTACACGAACGCGCGTCAGTGACTCTCTCACAACCGCCGGCAGCAAGTTCATCGACAAGATTTATTAGAATTTATCGGGATATTCCCGTTACCTTACGCAATTGGCGCGACAGGAATTCGATTCGCTGCATTTTAATGAACCATTTGTCGGCAATAGAGTGATTTAAATGGATTGACTGTCTGTAACGCAATTATTCAAGCGATCGCGCGAAGAGAGAACCGCCTTCCCTCCCACCTTCCCCCTCGTAATTTGACGTTCAAAGCGATTCCTAGACATGTGAATTTCGATCATGCGATCCGACATCTTTAAATTATTCATTCCTTTTGATAGCTACTAGCTCTGACGCTCGCTAGTGTGTGAGTTTCTGACGTGATGGAATAAGTGGAAACGGTAGACCGTTGCTTTCTTTCTTGGCGAAACTTTCGCATTATCTTCTAATGACTGTTGCTTTAACCTATTTTCCAGGCCTGCTATGGGAACTCGAGATATCTAATCCTGTACGTTAGCGTCTCAGAGTTTCCAACTCGCACACAACACACACATGCACACACACATCCACGCCGTTACACTCGAGTAAGAATTCCATTATATAATCTTTGTTTGTAGCTAAAACTCTTAATAACATTTGTACAAAAATAGCTATTCGGAGAAAATTAGCAACATCAAGTCAATCCCATTTTAGTTTGTTTCTCATTCGAAACAAGGAAATACTCAAAACTTATTAATCTATTTTGTATACTGTATCGATATACATATAATAGACTAAAATAATATTATTGTTATATAATATTATTTTGACATGTATGTGTCGAGATGAAAAAATTATGAGTTTATTAAAACTCTGTCATATTCTAGCGCTATAATGATTTGGTTATATCTTCATGAATTCCGAACTAATCTCTATATCCGATATTTCGCGTATACCATACGATTACTTCGCGAAGCTGGAACTTCCATCTGACCATTAAAAATTTACCCATGGCTTAACCTCGTCTTCTGAAATCCTTGAGAATACATCGGAGCTAAGAGTCCGTGGTATGTAGTAACTTGAAAATGCTCGGAGGCCAGATGGAGAGCTCAAGCGCGGTTAGATCTCGAGTCTTAGCTGAGAAAGCAGTCGGCTTTTAGTTCTCGCTACCGCTTCCATTAATACTAAGAACACGCTTTGCTACGATATCTTCGAATTTATTTTATTCATGTCGGTCGTGACACTTTTTGTAACCAATCGTTATTCGCAAAACCTAACGGCATATATGTGATTTGTAAATATTTGACACAAATAAAAATAGATGATGCGTTCTGCGTGATTGTATTATCCAGATTTGCGCTGCATCGGCTCATAAATGACAATAGCGCACGCGCCGCTTTCGATCGATTACACGATGTATCGATTCTAAAACTTATCGGAATGGAAAAGTGACTCGAAATATTGGACAATAGACATATATGAATCAAATATATTAATATAACTCTCTCTCTCTCTCTCTCTCTCTCTCTCTCTCTCTTCATGAACCGAATAACGTATAAACAATATTTGATTAACGCGAATGAAACGGTTCGATAAACAGATAGGTGTGCACTCGCGCAATAATCCCGGAGATTACAATTGTATATAATATATTTCGTTATACCAAATTACCAATTTATATAATCTCTGGAGATATAACGTAACACCGTATACGGTGTCATCGTATGTGAGATCTCTGCGCACATTGTCATTTCGGTGGACAACATTTTCCGGAAGGTAGTAAAGCGTGATATGAACCGTTGCTGGTAATGAGCTGGCAATATAATGTCTAAGCCTGGTCCAGCCGGCTAGCTTGGAGATAGGACCACACGCCTGGACATCAATATATTGATGACTGTGCGGACGGAGATTAAGAGCTGCCATCTATATCGACGCTTGGGCCCTCTTGTAACGTGACACATCGGATGCCATTAATAAAGAGACGGTACTTTCGTTCGTGTCTGGCGGAAAGCTATAATAGGTATTTTGATCCTGGCTAAGAAGGCATAGGAACGAGGAGAGATCTTTTTCCATTATATCATAGAGATGATAATGACATATACATATAATATATCCCTTAAGGGGAGTAAAGAGGATGAAACGTGAATATGATTTGAAAAATACATATTAAGACTGTTTTAACTTTTTTTTATCATCATACACTATCGATTATGCGATTATAATTATGCGATTTTAATTATCGGACTTCCATATGACAATTTATTATCGACAATGAAAATCATAGAATAACGATTAAAATCTTAATATCTATTATACTTCGAGGCATACAATCGACATATTACGAATGAAACCCTCGATCATGCATTAATTATAAAAAAAGACATTGAGCAATCGAAAGATGAATTAATAAATGAACTTTTGAAATAATGTCCACGCGGTCATCCTTCCAAAAGCGGAAAACGTCGGAAAGCTGCATAATATCGATTCACGGTGAAGTGCGTATCAAATGGGCGGGCGAGAGGACGGTGCGCGGAAACAGAATTGAACAAGCAGGAGAAGCTGCGGGCGAGTAAAGGCGAGTCATTACGTTGTCGGTACATCGTCTCTTTCGATACATTTCGAGTGCGGTTACGTGACACAGCGCCGTGCCCACGAGTCGAGTGGTAGATGGATTCGAGGGAAGGGATCGGGTGAAGATACAGGGCATAGGAAATGGGAGAATAGGGATGAAAATGGGGTAGGACGACGACATGGGATCGGGGCGAGGTGGACTCGGCGCGGAGAGGCAGCGCGGTAATCGGCAGCAAGTGAATTGGAACAAATGCAGACAGACATGAGGTGGACTGCTAGATATTCTCTCTCTCTCTCTCCCCCTCTCTCTTTCTTTCTCGCTTGATACCGCAACCAAGAAATATAGTATAAATCGAAGCATCAGTATTAATTGAGTTCGTCCCTATCGTCGAATGTAAGCGCAACGTTCCCTACTTTGTTCGACCTCAAGACGAATCGATGAAACGTGGGAATCGAGGAGCGGCGAGGGAAATGACGAAAGAGATATAGGGGAGCAGATAAGGGAATACCATATGAGACAACTTATCCTGACTTATTGCATTATTCTTTGGGGCCCAGTTCGTTGTATCATCGTTAGGTCTCAAATGTGTTTATATTGCACGAAGCACATTCAGCGTATCAATAGTTGTATAAGCAAAATGTACAAAAGGGCTAATTCGTTGTTTTGGGTGTATAATATGCGCGTGCGTAGTAGTTATTATTCGCGAGGCTTCATTTACTTTTTCAAAGTACTCGCTTATTATATTAGATATTATATTAGAAGAAAGTTACCGTGCGCGCACGCGCGCCAATCTTGATTTTGGTCTTCGAACGTAATATCCGGCAGTGCTTGTAGACGACGCGAGGAAGTAAAACTAATTTCGTAAATCCTTTAATCTACGCGTTTGGTGGAAAGCCGAGGCGAGATTAAGGGAAGCGGTTTGAATGGGCGAGCTCCTGGGTGTTTGATGGAATATGATGAACGAGGTACGTAAAACTTGGTTATTGGTATACCGGATCAAATAGAAGAAAAAAAAAGCAATTTTAATCCGACACGCCGCAACTAAAACAGTTGTTAAAGTCATGCCACGCAATCGTACATAATAACGAGATAATTGATAATGTTTCTTATTGATTTATACGTTGCATTTATTTGTGCACGAAATCTGGCATTGAATTTTCGCGGTCCTTGTTGAAATATACAACTCCCTAATTATGTTTAAAGATTTTCCTCGTTAATGCTTTTTTAAGTCGAGTTTTGGGATATTTTGATGGAATATAATTCAATTGAAAATACTTCAGGAAATATAAAATGTTACATTAATTTACTTAAGATTGTTTAATAAGATATTAAAATTATTTTTACATAAAATTAATTATATTATTAAAAGTTTTGTTTAATAAATGATATTTGCCTTTATATCAATATTAATATAGTATATTTTTAATTATTATGATTGAAATCTATAATTTGTGCTATATCTGTTAATAAACTAATTATTTGATTCACATTTTATGATGTGAAACACACACACACATACGTTAAATAAAGATATTCTCCAATATAGTAAAACAAGTGACATTGGTTGTGTCAATATGTTAAAATTGCATCTCTTGATCGAAAAATCATTATATTGGACAAATATCATAATATTACGTCACTCGAGTTGTTCATGAAAATAGGATCAACCGTAAATCAAAAATAGATATTGATAAAAAAATCAACAATGGTATAGTGATGGCAGAATCACGTTTTCGGTACAGATTGCAAATATATACATATCGTTTCGTTTGAACGTAACAAACATGGAACCCTACGACAGATTTATATATAATATGTAGCAAATATAAATGCAACTTGTATCAATATAACATGTCTATTTCATTGTCAGCTTATTTATCAGCACGTGTTATTTATTGAATGTAACATAAATTTAAAATTAATGAAGGATAAGGAAGGTAAAAGTATTTCAACACATAATGAAATTATACGTACAATGTTTTCCCCGTAAATATACGAGTGAGATATGAACGCATTGTTTGCTAAGCTTGCTTAATAAAAAAAACGAACATTAAATTTACGGAAAAATTTAGACTTTATTACTTACTGCCGTATTGTTGTGCCAAAATGGAGGCAAAGACTTGGCCGGGACTACGTGCGCCTCTTGCAACAGATGAACTCGACACGGACCCCACTGCATGACGTGCGTTATCTTCATCATCGCTACTGGATTGAGCACTAGCCCCATAACCGCGCCGTTCTCTCCATTCCAGGGACCGTTGACGGCGCAGTCCACGGCCCCCATTTGCATGACCGCGGCCCAACGTACCCTCGCTGTCCATCACTACAGCATCTGCAACAAGTGTGAGTGATGACTTATCTGACAGCACAATCAAAGTACTAGCAAATATCAAGTGCTACGAAAAAAAGTATACGATTAAATAGACGCATATGTTCCTACAGATTTTATTATATACAGACAACTGCAATTTGACAGTATTTTTACAACTTAACATTTTTAAAAAAGAGATCATGTGGAGTAAATTTTATATTGATTTCCGAGGCAGCTGTAGTTGAAAATACAAAAAAGATATATGAAGCTTTTAATACAACTTTCTGTGCGTTAGAGAATCTTAAGATTCATATGAGAACAACAGATGACGAACCAAACGCAACACGAAAATTGTTGCGTAGAATAACAATGATGCTGTTCCGTGGAACGCTAATAGTAGCACGTCAATGTCGAACAACAATGGCTCATTAGGCATTCACGGCCGTTGCTCGGAATCATTCAGGGACGAGTGAAATCGAATTGTATATTCGATATTTGTTGATATTCAATGCAGATAATTCTGACTTGGATGCTGACAGGCTTGTTTACGTCTGAGCTATAGAACGTGTTGATATTGCACTGTCAGTTTTAATATATAAAATAGATAATGGATATTTTTCTTGTTTCGATAGTGAAGGAGAATATCTGATAAGGGAAAGTTGAAGCGATGATGTATACAAATATAAAAATATATAAAATTTCATATAAAAATATAAAATTTATTGCCAATTATTTACAGTAATTTTATTATATTTTTAATTCGCGGTTTTTCGTTTTGATATGACGTAATTGGCAATGATTCATTGTTAATATTAATAAGTTTTTTATATTTGTTAAACGGAAGTTTAAAGCGATCCTAGATTTCGACAGAATCTTCCTGTTGACCCTCTCCTTTGAATAGAGACTATAGATCGATAAGATCTCGAATGTGTATGGTGGCAGATAATTGAGTGGTGGATGCCTCTCGAAATTCCCATGGAGACGTCCTCTTGCTTGCCGTTGCTCTCCCTTGATTGCAGGGGCCGCTGATTGATGCTCCAAGGGAGAATCGAACAGCAATGTCTTAAGATCACTCACTGTTCCTTGGACTATGAAATTTCAGTTTAGTACTGATATATATTATACATATATCACCAAAGAGTGTTACGTTTTCGGTCATCTTCAAAGAACAACATTAGTATTAATCTAATCGTTGTTGTCATTCTTGAATACTCAAAGATAGCATATCGATCATATTTTTACATGGTTAATGATACATTCTAATTGTAGACTTTCAAACGTGATATAAATATGAATCTGACAAAAACAATCTCATGAAGTGATTCTATTTCAATAAAAGAAAATAAATACAGCCGTTTACCCCAATGGCTGTATCCGACAGAATTGGTCAGGGAATTTGTTCGGCAAATATTATATAAAAATTGAATGAGATTGAAGTAAATTAAATTCGGTATATATGGCAAACACACACACACAAAGTGCACCAAATCGATTTTGTAAAAATGTAATAACGATTATAATACATACATATATATATATATATATATATACATATTATAATTTTATCATGCATATTTGATAAACAACGCTTTCGCGCGCACGTTCTAAAAATGAATCGACGAGCATTGTAATACTTAAATGCCGTAAATGGAGGAAGCCATGCTGGGAATGACAAGCTTTATTCCGCCGTAATCCCGAATCAGGGGCTAAACGCGATGGTTCATAACCACGAGCATATCGGCACGAATTCCGAGAAATTTGCAACCGTGAAATTTATGGAGAGACATCCAACGTTGTCGGGCGTCGCGTTAATAAATCTCAATGCTTCGCAAAGCCGGGCGAGAGATAAGCCAGCCTCTGGAAACGCGCCCTTATGCATCGTCAGGCATCTCTCTCACAGCCACTTTTCTCACTTGCCTCAATAGCGACTAACAGGTCCCATCCTCTATACACAAGAGCACTTTACGATGTATGTTTTGTTTTGTCGGCCCTTCGCATCTTCCTTCGTTTGCGTAAGTGCGTCGAGAATGTGGGCGACTTGTCAAACCGTAAGTGAATCGAAAAACATCCGCGGTGCGAGGCGAGTTAATGAAGAACCCGCAAGCGCAGTCGAGTGCCTCTTTACGAGTAAAGCGAGAGGACTCCTGTCAGTCTTCGTGATTTCACGTTATTGATCGATATTTTTCATAACCCTGATTCTTAACTTAAGCGGCAATGAAACAATTTAAATGACGCGCGAAGAGTGGCACTCCACATCATTCGTAAATTTGACATTCATATCCTGTCATTCTCTATATTATTTGATCTGAATATAAGCGTGTCTTCGTGACAAATTTTATTTTATTAATCAATGAAAACAACGGAAGAGAATAAACGCGAAAGTATAATTAGTTATAATTCTGATAATTCCACCGTTTCAAATATATTAGTATCAATCGATGTATCTTGAAAGTATTATATATTGTATATTGTTCTCAAGTTTGATTTGCAGCGACTTTTTCTACTTATCTACTTTGAATTGCTCATTAAATAAATATTTAATTATCCTGGAGCGCTTTTGGAATACAAACTGCCGTTAGCGTAAAAGTTTTCATCCCTTAATCTTGATAATCAACTTTAGTTATATCATTTCAGCTAGATAATCTTGAATAAACCGATGCTTCAAAATTAATTTCGCGAATAAACGATTGAAGAATAATCTCCAATTTACGCGCGTGATTAGCGAAGTTTGAGACGTAGCTTTTTGTGCCATCATAATAGAAGGACAATTTCACGGTGAAAGAAAATAGGCAATCTAGCATTACACTTTTATATTATACAATGTATTGCCTATTTCACAGTAATGAACGGCATTTGTCGTTTTAATAGAAAAATTTTATAAGGGGTCATAAACATAAAGCAGACCATCCAAACCGTGGGGAGCTCTTATTGCTATAACTTATAGCACACATGGCTGATAACATAATGGACTTGCGCAATATAAAGCGCTTTGCGAAGAGGGCTATCACGGATTTGCTGACTGCGAGTTTAGTATGATTCTGCTATTATCGCCTACTTATGTTTTTGACATAAAAGTTTGACATAATGACTTTGGAAAGAGAAAAAAAGCGTGAACTCTTATTTTCATAAAATAATATACGTTAATTCAATTCAATTTTTTGATTTAAATAGCGAGAAAGTAATTTCACTTATTTGCGTAGATTCATCTATTGGAAAAAGTAAAATCCTCTTATTACAAAATTAGTACAATTAAATGTGGGAAAGTTTTATACGATAGAGATAAACGATAAGTTAAACGTCGGAAGAGAGAAAGGATTAAATGTTACACGTTAAAGTCTTTCCCTTATCACTATTAGTTATCGTGGTTAATAAGATGGCTGTCCCCAAATGTCTCGGCGAATTTCAACGAGGCAGAATTGGTGCCAAAAATCATAATCTTACGAAGCAACGCGGTGTACGGGGAGAATACATTGGCTGCATCTCTCCAATGTCAGATATAGAATGAGCATTAGGGTAAAAGTTTTCAATATCGAGGCGCGTCTCTCTCACACGTGTTTATTATTGCCAAGAAATTGTTACAGTTCTGTAATAATGGACCAACGGAAATACGAAAGTTTTTCATTACTTTTTAACAATAATACCAGCTGTTCTCTTGCAAAAGTAACGAACGGACGATTCTAAGTTCTACGCATCATTTATTGTATTAAATAAAAGAAAAGTTCGTTTCCCAGGAAAAGACATGGAGAGTTTGTCAGATTTTACGACACACTCGTGTGTGCATATATTCTTCACTCGGTAAATATAAATCTGCACGTGTCGTGCGTTAACCTCTTAGAAAGGGGTTAAAAATCCTCAGCTGCATAATGTATGTGTAACGCACGAAAAGTCGTTTCGTAATATCTCCCCATACTGAAGAATATAGTAGCACTCCGACTTTCAGACCACGAATTCAGTCTTAGAGAAGGCATACCATAAAAGGCTTTAAGAGTTTCCCCGTGTTCGTGCGAATTGAGTGGGATTTGCATACCACACCGCTGCGGGAATTTCACGAGAAATGTGGACCGGATTTTTAAACGGCATCTAATGAAGGTAACAGCAAACGACATTGTTCAAGTCCACCACGTTGCCATCCGCCTTGGGATGGAATGTAAGAAGGTCATCTGAATGCATGAAATATAAACCGGCAGTAGTGTACTCAGATATGATTCGAGAAAGACTTTTGCATATTCATCGACCTCGCGCGATATTCTTGTTCGTCAAGGGGGCGCAGTCTTAAATATTAGTCTTAAATGCTTATCCAACTCTTTTCATTATGAATCATCTCTACTGTCTCGATATCATTACACAATCTGATTATACAATTTTAATTTTAATAACGTTTCTGGAACGCACGTCCGTCGAGCACTCGTTACCCAATTTTGACGATTGAGATTTGAATACGCGTTAATTATGGCATATGTAGCTATATATAATTTAATTAACGCATAAATAATTTAGTTAATGCATAAATAATTTAGTTAAAATATAAATAATTTAGTTCACACTTTACCGCATGTACAGAAATGAATTTACTTACTGCCCGGAGCGTAGATTTCTCGACGCGTTGTTGTATTAATTCAAGAATTATATTATACATATATAATGCGCCGAATATGAAAGATATTATTGGTGCACTGGGGGGGGGGGGGGGGTTAAAATAAATTTAATTTAGTTAATGCATAAATAATTTAGTTAAAATATAAATAATTTAGTTCACACTTTACCGCATGTACAGAAATGAATTTACTTACTGCCCGGAGCGTAGATTTCTCGACGCGTTGTTGTATTAATTCAAGAATTATATTATACATATATAATGCGCCGAATATGAAAGATATTATTGGTGCACTGAGGGGGGGGGGGGGTTTAACATAATATTTTCGCTCTTTTAATATCAATAAAGAGATTATTTTTTATCTCTGAGTTTTGTTTTAGAAATATTCTTTCTCTCATCTTTCATTTCTCTATAACTTGTATTTTTTAGGCAATTATTATTGTCTGTACATTTGCAACGATAAAAGCAATATAAAGTTAAAAAAAGAACACAGTAACGGAACGTGTTATTTCTTTGTGGCAGATATTAAAATCTGACTTATAAGTCTAAGAATATGTGAAAATCTCGGCACTTGACTGAAATTGATCTAACTGCGGCTGTCAATCATCCCTTGGCATCGGACAGATAGATCCGCGCGATGAAGAAAATCGCACGGTAGCGGCGGCTTCCGCGGCATTTTGCGGTGCAGAATGTCAATTAAACGGCGTGGCCGATTAACCATAACCAAAACCTCGACAAAGGCCGGAGCGTGCACGGTTTCGCACTCCGGCGGGTTCATCACGCGATAATTTATATGGTAATTCCAGGGACGTAATAAGTCCCCCTCGGCAAACTCCGGCTGCCACTACACACGATCCTCCGGTACGGTCGCGGCGTTCTGCGTTGACCCCGGCGTGGCGTTCCATCGGGAGAGGATGGCCTGCCATGTACACATCATTACTAAAAGCGGTCATCGATTCATCGGGGTTCGACCACCGGCCGTGCCCATCGACCGATCCACCGTAGTGATGTTGTGCGCGTCGGTGCATAGACAAGCTGACATATATGTATATGTATTATATATATATATATATTCTATGCGCCAGTGAAGGCGTGTAGACGCGTCCATTGTCAAATTTTCTCACCCGCGATCAACCGTGCGAGATTTAATTAACACCATCTCGTTAACTTTTGTCGCGACCTATCGTGCTCGCATGACGTTATCTCCCACGAAGATGAGCTTGCCTGCTCCATCAAGTGGATCGCTTGTATCGGTGAATTAACTACACACATTGTTCTTTTTTTCGCGCTGCTCAGTTTGTTCACGTTATCTTGATGCATCTCAATAATGTGTGAAATATCACACTACGGAACATACATTTTTTCACGCATACCATTAATTTTTATGTCATTTATTTTCTAAGAATATTTTTATGATATAACATTAACAAATTTACTCGTTAAAAATTTCGAAAGAAATTATTATTTGATTTGAATCGGATAAATTTATTTATATACGATATAGCTACTATACATGTAGCTAATATACATTGTAGCTTACATTTTGTTTTTAGCTTATTTAGCAATTTGTCAATTCAAATGAAATTATTTCTAGATAGCCCGTGTGATAAAAGATTCCATACATATTTCAAAATCTGTCGCGCGATTGATATTGATTCATGGAGACGAGATAGAAGTTATTAAAAGCGGTGATAATCGATGAGGATGGATGGCATTATAACATTACAGTAAAGCGGTTTACTCATAAATTTTGTTTGCCCCGACAAAATCGAAAAACCGCGAGACATCGCTAGGGCGTGAATATATTGACACGAATGTAGCTCCAGCATCAGAGCAATATTTATTTTTCCGGAAATTTTTATCACGGCGAGCGGGCACAAGTATTGAATACCCGTCACATATATGTAGCGCATTCTTTTTGCGGACAAATTACAGACATATTACCTTGAAAATTCTAAAACTATATTTCTGCTCGTTTGCACTTGACATTGCAAAATATTTTATTATAACAGTTATTTCGCGGATACGCGATTCTATTAATATTTCATGTATATTAAAGAAATCTCTATTTTTGCTTGATAACAATTCATTGCGAGTTTATTTCTGGCGATAAACAAAGGATCCATTAACAACTTAATCTTTCGTGTTATAAATAAAGAGTTTTTAATTTTGAAGACTTAAAGATATATTCTTTCTTACAAACAATAGTGCAAAGTAGAGTAATGCTCGCATGGTTCTAGCGATGATAAAAAGCGAAGAAAGGGATGCGCTACGAAGAAGAGGAAAGGTAACGATTTCCGTTTAATTTACCTCAAAAGAGAGCTTCCACGTGTCATAGACCGAGTGCTATCGAAAGTTCAAAGTAGCAGTCGATAGAAAACAAACGGGTCCATCGCCGCGCCGTTTATAGACGTCGCGTTCGAGATCAGAGAAGGAAGGCTTCGGATCCTAACGACCATTCCGTTCGATTGCAGTGATTACAAAGTCGATTGTTAGCGACTCTTTGAAGCTCAATTATTCTTCGTAATGACTCCTTCATTTAATCATAGATATACATACGTAGCAGCGCGTCCGTACATTGCGACCTCGAAAGCATACTTTAGAATCGGAGTGTATAATACAAATAATTGTAGCAGTGACGCAAGAACAATCTCAAAAATGAAATCTTATTTCAACAAGCGAGAAATTTCACTATGTGCGTGCATGTGCTACTTGCAATTTAAAATAATAAAATTCATGTGCGAACGCGTTCTTCCGTAACTTTATCGAAGTCGTGGCAAGTGTGGTTAACCATCGTCTATCGACAGATATATTAAAGTACTCGAAACTCTATTGCGTCCTCGCTTCATTCTCGCTCCGTAATCTACGATGTAGTTTCGTCTTCATTTGCCAAATGATCGGTAAATCCTTGCGGCGCGTCGTCGTCACTGACTGTAGGAAAGATGGTTTAACATCACGGCATCCAACTATCGTGGGGGCGTTACGATGAAACTTAACTGCGATGTAAACCTACTTTGGCTTCGCTGGATGCTGCTAGATGAACATCGTTTCTCACTAACACGAAGTTGCACGAACCATTTAACGATTCTCCGAGTGGGATTACGTGCCGCGATCATGATTTATTTTTGTAGGTTTGTGACTGTGGAAAATTTGTCTCACGATGTTGAATAAAATTGCAATGTAAGTTATAGTCTAGTATTAGTACTCATACGAAAACAACAAGTATAAGTTTTAGAGAAAGAAAGAGAAGTCGATCTTTATTTTGTTTTTATATATATACAACACAACTTTATGAGATTAAAAATCATAAATTATGCAAGTTATTTTTTTAACTTTATGAGTAATTTGTAAATAGGAAAAATAAAATATATTATGCTTAATTAAAGCCTTATTAAGTCGAATAAAATATCTGAACATAAATGACGATCTCTCAATGAGTTGAATACTTTTAGTCTTATGAGGAATATATATATATATATATATATAATTAATTTTTGCAATAACTGCAATGTAATGAAATAGGCGAAAATTTATCACAAAGCTTTATATATATATAAGCAAAAATAAATATTTTAAATGCATATCTTCAAATAAAATTAAAATTTCATTACGTAGCACTTTGTAATATATAAGGATATGAATTCTCGAGATGAAAAAAAAATATCTGTGATATTGCCGAAAAAGAAGAAGCACGAAACTTTTAGACTGTCACTCTCCCGACCTGCAGAAAACAACATTCTTGAAACGAAAGACTGGTCTTGGAAATTGGATTGTCCTTCGAAAGCCCCTGGGGTATCATGCGTAGGAACGCGGGATGATTCATTCAACACTACATCCGTGAAATGTTCTGAAACGCGCGTTCTATAATCCTGTAGGAAAGAGTAAGCTATAAATAGAAACGAAATTTCGCGCGTGTTGGTAGATTTTCGTGAGAAGATTTTATGGACCGTTTAAAATGCGCTCTTGCTATATAAAACATTCAGCATTTCTTATCGGATTCATATCGGAATTGTGCATGTCTCATGCGCTCCATATAACAATAAGATTTAAATAATATCATTACTAGAACTAGATTATATTTCCGTTGCTTATTATCAAATTATAGAGATAGTAGATGACAGTCTAATACCAAAGAAACAGAAATTGCATTTGCATTTTGCCATTCATGAACATCCAGACATACATAAATGATGAACGCCTGCTTGTAATTATATCATATCGTAAATATTTTAAATGTAACTCGCGTTAGGAAAGTGGAGAAATCCTACGAATACTCGCGCGCGCGTAATTACAAATTGCCCCGGCCATTCGAATTTAAAAGTGAAATAACGAAAGTAAATAAAAGTTAGCGTTTGATGGTTGTTTGTTTATATGAACTTTTCTCATTATTTTGTTTAGTAAAACATGCTCTATCTCTCCATCTCTCTTTGGCAAAGTTAGATTAAACATTTTAGAAACACTCTGTATACGCCGGCTAATCATGGATATGCATTCAACATTTATTCTTGCAATTACGAAAACAAGAGAAGGTACTCTTTAAATGGATGTAAAATTTACAAGATTGCGCCATACGATTATCACACGAGGATTTCTATCTTCTTGTCCCGCGAATTAATGCTTTCGCGGTCGCTCTTTTGCGATTTTGACACTGCACCTAATACCGCTACTTTAGTGACAAAAAAAAAATTTTATCATCTCTTTTTGCCTCTTTCCGACATTATGGCGTTCGTCGGAGCGTATTCGCAGGAAAATACACCGACGTTCTCAGGATAAACTCGCGTCGTAGCGCAAATGTAAAATGACATGAACATTAAATAAAGCCTAGAATAGCGACAACATTCTGCGCGTCCTGCAAAGCCTCTTAGATAGAAGTAAATTGTAAGTCTCTTACCCGACTGGTCAACGCTATAAGTACTTTCGTTTGGTCGGCAAAAACAGCTTGGAGCGTAAGGAGATTAGAGTCGTTATAGCGTCAGCCCCGGAGGACAAAAGTGGAGGAAGTTTCATGCGAAAGTCGCGACCCTTGTCTAACGTTTCACCATCTCTCGCAACGCAAACCGTGCAAAGTGACGGAAAGTCGGCTACCGCTACAAAAGAATCACAGTCGAGATGTACTAAAGTACAAGTTGCGTAACGGTGCAGACGACGTTGAGCTTGCGCGAGAAAGGAATAATTCACGCGACGAAAATGCGAAGAAAGTCTCGCTATGTCGCAGCATTATACGGCAAAAGAATCTCATCTGTACGATGGAACACGGTCCGGATTTCTTTCTGCGTCCGAATGAAAAACTCTTTGTTAACTGTAATTATTTAAATTTGTGGCAATTAATATATAAATTTTAATTAAACTTTTTATATTTTTCTAACAAGATTATATTCTTTAAAAAATATATTCAATTTTTAAGTTAATGTTAAATGTGTGAATGCTAAAATCATATTTCAAATATAATTAATGTACTTACAGTGATGCGTCAGACTGGTGGTCAAAATCTGCTTATTAGCTTCCGCGTACTCAGCAGAGCTGAAAACAAGAAATGGCACAGTTTCATATACTTGTTGATAATGTAGTTAATTCAAGCGGAAATATCATTAATTGTTATTATAAAAAATCTTTTTTATTCTAAACAATTTCTGCCGCATTAATATTAGTTACATGTGCAATAAAAGCTGCTTAATAATTATGAAATTTTTCAGTACAGATAAATCTCAGTTTATGCGGGTCTCGAGGATTAATGCAGCTACTTTTCTTAGAAAGCACGGTAGGAATGCTTGACTAGATATGTATGCAAAGCGACCCGCATTTTATTCTAGATGTCTGTTGCTTGTACACGCTATGCAGTAATCTACATAAAGATAATTTTAATATGTAAAACTTTTCGTGTTTACCGTCACATAGGCAACGTATAATTCTAAGAAAGCGGAATAAAAGACGATAAAAACATATGCGCATAATTTTTTTCGCGAAATCGCATATTATACTAAACTATCTGCTTATAGTTAAAAGTAATAACCAACTGTTGAGATATATACGAGTAATTACTGTTAAATTAAGTATGAATATAAGGTATAAAATTAATTGCTACATAAATACAGAACAAATATAATCTTATAATATTTGAATACTTTTATTTTAATAATTTGGTATATGATATAAATGATATATATCAGACTCTCAAACGGATGTCTCGGATAACGCGTTTGTGTCGGCGATGCATGTTTGATGCCGGAAGTGGCTCGACTTCCAGGCCCCCTCCCCGTCATCCCCTCGCAGCGGTTTCCGCAAGCTCCGTAGGGTCATTAGCCAACCATTCATTATGCAACTGCGAGGCAGTATTGCGTCAATATGGGGGCGGCAGATTGTTGGCCCAATCGATAACAATGCGCCGTGTTTACCAGTCGGATAATCAACAGATGCAGCTTGTGCTGCCTTGCCTCCGAAGACCAAGCAAGTGGGAATTACGGTCCGCCTCGCTCCGAATGATATTGCGTTCCGGAAGTGTTACCTTTCCTCGTATCTCCCCGTCTGTCGGTGATCCGACGACGCCGATTGCTGCCGATTGCTGCCACCTCTCTATCTTGTAAGTGCCTTTTAGCCAGAAGCGAGCACGATTACGAGCTCATCAACGTTAAATGATACACGTGATCGAAAATCTATTCAGATTTATAGTCTAATCGTGCAGATATCATTACTTGTATGATCGAATTATTCCAATATGATTTTCCACTTTGCAATTTACATGGTTGAAGTGATTTGGACGCATACATCGGCTTTGTAATCATGTGTTTATAATTATACACGGATGAAATGTACTAATTTTCTAGAGAATTTACTCAAAGTGCTCAGCGACACGTGTTAAATTATGTAGAAAAAAAACATGACTATACACATGAGATATTTTAACAAGCGATAGATCCAAAAATCGCGATATAAGTCAGTAATAGTATTAGCATGATGAAATATTTCATCGAGATTGGTTGCGTTAAACTTGCGTCGTATCACTGTACACGACGAACTATGTATTTTGATGCGTTCGTTACGGGCTTGCTTTAATCGCGATTGCAGGACGGTCGAGCGCGTTCAATCGTCGAACCAAGCCGAACTCTGTGCACGCCAGCGTCTGTGAAATGATCAAAATGGAGGAAAAGAGAGACGCCGGAAGCACGGGTGTCGTGAGATGAAACGTCGAGCGCGATATTCTCGCGCAGAAGGACGCCGGCTCCCTTTGATCTAAGTTGTCGGGAATGCGAGGTGAAGGGACAGCATGCGTAGCTGCCGCCCAGAAAGTTGAGAGTAATTTGCTTAGTTGGATTAGATTGTGAATTTTGTACCGCGGTGTTTGAGCCGCCGTTCGCTTCGTCGCTCCCTCCCCCAGTTCTGTCTTCTCGTTTCTCTCTCTCTCTCTCTCTCTAGTCCGTCACCATCGACCCTTGCACTTCTCTCGCCGCCGACCTTATAATTACAGTACCATCTTCAGAGATGAGCTTGCCAATTCGTTGCCCGACACAAACCCGCACTTTGATCCGGCGAGAAGCGGGCATTAGCCGCTAGGATAGACCATCAAAATTCATGACGATACGATTAATGTTAAGCGCCATCGCGCTTTAGATAATGCAGATGATTTCTGATTTTCCGCGCTTTGATCTGCTGGGTTAGAGCGGTCGCGGCAGCTGAACCGGGAATAATATTAATCTGTTATCGAACGCGGCGGATATAAACGAGTCGTGCGACTTTTGAGATCGTACGATGCAAATATCGTCTACTGAAACGAGAAGGATTTTACGGATAAGGGAGATAATTTTTTTTCTTTCGATATAGCATTAGTAAAAAATTTTAATCGTGTATCTTTAACAATCTACGATCGAGTAAAAAAAATTTCCTATAATTTAATTTATATTTGCTTTATCTATATTAGATTGCAGTGTTCGAGGCTATTCTGTATATAAGTTTCGCACCCGCGTTACGAAAATCCATTGATCGCCAGGGAAAAATTCGACGCTTATCCTGAACTATGCGCGCGTATCAATTTTTTTTTCAAATAATCGCACGGGATATGCCATGCGATCGGGTCGCTGAGAGATCGGGCCGACTCAAATTCCATTAGCGTCGAATTATGCGTGGAGCTTTCGTGATTCGCGTGTAGATCACGATACTGGCAGACGCGTACGTGTATACCCGGACGGGCGCAGTGGGTGCACGCACGCAGAGAATCGGATATAATCCCGTCGAAACGGTGGTACGTTCCGTATGCACGCTCGCTCGGTGTATCTGTGAACGTCGGCGCGGGGGGATGCCTCTAACGGCATTGCGAATCCTATACAAGAGACTTCGGGCACGAATGGCGGATCAATGTTTTATCGATATTGCAGCAGACACAGCACTGATGTACGTCTCGAGTCGGTGATACGTATATTGCGCGTGCTTTCTACCGTTTGCAAGAGGATTTATGGATTAGCGTTTGTTTATCGTCGCCCTTGCTACCATTTTCCCCGTCGGCCGCTCAAGTTTTTTCTATCCGGACGATTCGCAGTCGCGGAGAGGGGCATTAAAATAGGCGATCCGAGAGAAAGCGGTGGAGACTCGCGACTCGATACGCCGTACACGTTGCGATTCCTCTTCGTGTGTCTTCCATTATTTTTCGCTCTCTCTTACTAAATGGAGAATACTATTTTTCATTCGAAAAAATATGATACAGAAGATAATTGTAATTTGTTTTTTAAAATTCTCTTGTTGGTTATTTTCAAGTGGATATATTATTTATTTGAATATTTTATAACTTTTCTATATATATAAATAAATAGCGCAAAATTATATATTCGATATCGAGATATAACTGGAAGTAAAATGAAACAATTTTGCGATCATAAAATAAGGAAAAAATCACTTGGCGAGGAAGCAGCAGAATTTCTGTAATGGGTAGAGAAGACATAAACGAAACATGTTAGAGTAGACAAAGAAGCGATGTGCCTAGCTCATGGTTGGGCCATGCATGAACGCGCGCCTAGAATCCGCGATGTCGACAGCAGAGAGAAGGTAGAGACGCGAAGGAGCGGAATGGAGAGGGAAGGCCAGAGAGAGGTTACCGCCGTCAGGAAACTTTTGTTTAAAATTGGAATTCCTTTGCGGCTCGTTGGGACTAGGAATGCAGATAGGGCGGAGGCGACGAAAACCGTGAGTGGGCGAGACGAGGTCGCCGGTGGAACGGAAGAAATGCGGGTGGCTGAAAAAGGCGACGTACGATATTGTTTCATCATAAAGGAAAGCTTCTTGCTCGCGGGGGAAAGCTTTTAAGGAGCGACGCCGTCAAAACTCAAGCGTGTGTTGACGCACGCCTCTGCCGCGTAAACATTTTGATATACACCGCAGATTTTCCCTCGTCAAGAATTTTCGCAAATTAGACCGACGTGCGCTTCCGCATATCGATCGTATCCAGCGACTGCTAATAACAGTCGGCATAAACGGCTGGTAGTAAAGTAGAGCTAATAGTGACAGTCACAGCAGTACCAGATTGTTAGTAATAACGAGCGATTTTATTCGAACGCTTCATGTGTAAAGTCTAATAATAATATATATATATATATTATATATGTTTTTAAATTGTTCGGATATTGAAGGAACGTAAGGTATAGTAAAGTAAGAAACTCTCTCAAAATCTTCAGTATGTTTATCGCAGTCAAAATGAATAAAATTTGTAACTTTGATTTGCGTAGAATTGATATATTTCGAATAAGCACGTAACAATTGAGCAATTATGTGTTACTTGCCCGGTATGGCAATTGTTTAATTAATTTGCAGGTATCTCACGTACGTCTGGAATCATGTTCCCGCTACGTATGCCGCTAACGTGGCTAAACGCATTAACCCATAATTATCGAAATTACAGATCGGTGCGACAGCCAACCGAGGAGTCTCCACACTGTGGAGTTCTTTCAAGATTCTCTCTCGCCTCCTTGCCTGCTATGCGACCTACTGCGGATACTCGGGAAAGTATCCCATCTCGCTAATTATTCGAACGTAGCCGCCGTTTTCAAGTCGTTCTTCTTCCTCTCACATTAGCTTAAGAAAGCGGCTTACGACAGCTTGATCGTTTTAAGAAATTCACTCGCGAGGATTTTCTCGTAGCGGGGGGCGGTAATCAAGTCACGCGCGCCGCGTCAATTATAAGTCCGAGTCGTTGTTTGCGTAGAGCGAGTCTCAGGAATGTCGAAAGCGTGAGGGTAGCGAATATTTTACAGAAAATGGCACCTGGCGTGGAGAAGACGCCTTTAATTTGCAGCTGGTACGATGTCGCGAAGGGGCGGGGATGGGACGTCTCTCGTTGGAATTTCGCATCGGAATCGATCATCCGGAACTATGAAATATCGCCATCGACGATGACGTATTTCATTTCGCCTATCAGTTTTTTTAAAGGCAAGCATCACGGATATCGACGACCTTTCAATGGAATAACGGATACCCCGCGAAGAAATAAAAAGAAAAAAATTTCCGTCACGTTGCAGCCGTAATGTAATTGCGGGTGCAGTAAATACTTACTCGGCGCAGTGACAGTACGAGGAATGCTTAGAGACGGTATAATTAAAAAGACCTTTTATTCCGTTTTGCATTGAGTTTGTGACATAATATAGTAATGGTAATTCGCGCAATTGTATTATCTTCGAATACTGACGGGATTTCTCCCTTTCCTCTTCCGCTCCAATGCGTATTAAATTAATTTTACGAAAAGATCCACATAAAGTACGAAAACTTAACCGGTCGCCAAACTTTTTCTATTAGGTATTATCTAGATCCCGGAACACCACTTATTTCCGTCTAGAAAGTGTTTTATTTGTTAATGCTAGGCCGTCTTATCATACTCGTTATTATTCAAGAGTCACGAAGTACCGCGCACACGCGATCGTTACATACCGTAAAATGGTCTCTCGCAACCGTACTTCCTAGCCGGACGGGTTTTTTCAAAGTTCGGCAATTTTTTGAAGCGCTACTATCACCATTAACTATCCTTGTCGAAAAATATTTTACCAATAAAAAATATTATGTATCTGTGAAGATTTGGGAACAATAGAAGAATACGTGATAATTTCGAAATGTTAGAATATCTAGATTTTATAAAAAATCACATTAAATTATATTAAGCCTGTGATAAAGAGCGAACATGTATGTTAATGTGTGGGAGATAGGATAGTATTTTAGATATAGATAGAATTTTTACTATTACTTCCAACCGAAAGAAAGATAGAGTTTCATTCTCTGTGCTAAGTATTTCCGTCCTCCGACTTTTATCCTGATGAGTACTGGACGGGGTGTGGCTGATTCTGTCAAGGAAATTTAGTAGCGATTGTGTGGCGTCCAGCAATTAGAGAAAGTAGGTGCATAAAGTTTCTTTGACTCGTAACGAAGGCACTTTTATAACATTAATCCGTAAATGCCAAAAATTATACAAAAGTCTTAATTTTTTAGTGTGTGCTTAAATTACTCTTAAATATTATTTAAAACATATTTTGAATAGAAAATAATATTATCCATAAAAATGAAAATACGCTTTCGTATAAAAAATATTTTTATAGATTTAATATACATATATACGTTTATATACAGATAATTAATACATGTATATAATATTGCACTGTTAAAATTTGTACGATATTATTATCGCGTATGAAAACACCGCACTTTATGATTCGCTATCTGTACGAGACACCATATATTCATTCTGTTTTGCTCTGCTAATCAGTATTGATGATAATTACATGGCGCAAATGAAACTACAATAAAAAAATTATAAATGCTTGTAACAACATTTAGTTTTCATTATATATATATCACAGCATTACTTTCTATGAAATTTACACAAATTATTATGTAGCATTAAGATTCTGTCTTGCGCAACGACATTACGACGTATTATATTAGTTCTAAATTATGCTCTAAGATAATAGAATAACACATTCGCGCGCTAATAAAATTTATCGAAAATTAAAAGTACATATAATTCTAGAATTTGTATCCTTTCGCTTTTCTATCGTTCCAGTATGGCCTATCTCGTGTATATTTCGAAAAATAGATTTTTTTAAAACAAAGTCAACACGCGGACGAAACATGGCAGACAAAACACTATAATCGCGTAGTTCGCGCGTATGCACACGGAGTTTGACGAAAGTTTGGTTTCCGGGCGCGTTGGCACTCCGGCGTAGAACTTTATGCTAATTCGACGCGCCGACTGTACAATTAATAGGAGTCCAACTAGCCGCTGCAACAGCGATTCCCACGATCGTAGATGAGCATTGCGCAATGTCTCTTGTAAGGATGATGGGGCCAAGTCGAGAGGATGATGCGTCGATTATGCACAATAATTCTCGCATCTACGATCGCGATTAAGAAACGGCGTGTATTATTCGTAGATTAATATTCCGCGCTTTTGCGCGTAGGAACGATTAGAGCTCGAAATTGGTGATAACAACCGGCTTGCATCTGCGTTGTGTGCATTTTGTACATAGAGATGCACGCAAGCGTATGCGTGCGTGTACGTGTGTTTGTTCGGTACCGTCGCGGAGAGAAGCGCGAAAGCAACGAAGCCGGGGGTTCCTTGCTACACAGGCGTCACAACTCATCCTAATTACATCTACCCTCGTTTCCGGATTCTAGGGGTTTCCCGTCAGGAGAATACACTAGCACTTAATTAGTATTGCCAACCGGACTTGCCGGCGCGGTGCGCACTGCAATTGAGACGTTTAACTATATTTCCCTCCCGGAGAATTATTACCCTCTGATTTACAGCCTGCGCAGGCATTGATAATGATTTTCTTCTGTCACAAACGAGAATTCAGAAAAAAAGATTCATGCTTTTATTGATCCATTCATACTTTGAATCTGTATCATTGATTCTCAATTTTAAAGATCCGTTGAAGCATATATGAATGCATTAAAATGTAATATTTCATTATTACAATGCAGAAATTGTAGTATATTAAAACGATAATGGCAGTGAAATTGTTAATATCGTTCTTAAAAGCATTGTAAATTTTTCATAAAAGATCTGCTAATTAATCCGTTTTGCATAAATTGATATCGTTTGAGAGTCAGCCTACTTTTAAATTTAATTGTAACAAATCCGGTGTGATTAACGAGCAAGTGGTTGTCGGTTTGTCTGAATATATATGGTATATCACGAGGAGCATAGCGCTCCGGTTTCGCAAATCATTTATAACCTAGCATTAAAAGATCTTAACGCTCGTGTAGCGTAAAAAATGAACAGGCCGACCGAGTCGGGCCCACTAGCAATTTCGTCTCCCCGGGACATTCTTTCTAATTACCAGAGATTTATTAACGTTGTCGCTGCACAATCCACTTCTTGCATCCCGTGCCACCTCCTGCGCGCTTCCCTTAAGCAAGTTCACTCTGCCCTATCCCGTGACGATCATTCCTAAAGTAATTGCTCTTGCCGTGGTTTGAGGTAAAAATCAGAGACGCAAAACTTTCCTTGGATAATCGTTTTATTTTTCATCTCCATTATAACGTATCAATGTAATACCGCAATATTTTTCATATTTATATTGCAAGAAATAGGGAGTGTTAAAAGTAGTATTTGTCTTTGATACTTATGTCTACTATTTTCCACTTGTAAGCATTTTTTAAATTATGAAATCTAATTATATTAATTCCATGTGCTAATTTACTTTATATCTCTCTTAAGCTTACTTTGTTTTATATTTTAGAGGAATATATGTCGTGATAACTGTATCGCGCGTACATCATATTTGATCGATCAATCGTATTCTTATTTGCGATAAAATAATTTATTCTTTTAAAACAACAAAATTATGATGGTTTGCTAGGCAGAATGATGTGAATTGAAACGATAAAAGCAGATAGCCTTGTTAGTACGAAGAGTGCAAGTAAAAAAGCACCAGACTAACAATAAGTAGGACTAACCGAGCTACGAGGATATTTCGGTGTAATGGGGCGAATCCTATTTGATATTTAACAACTTCCATGGTAGAGCTTTTCTTTAACTTCCAACTTCTTTTCACTGCCTTAACGAGCACGCTGAAGATTTTAAATTAGCTCTCAATTTTAAAAAACTTTCGGGATAATTTTCATTTATTACGTCCCGTGATATAATAGCAATTTCATTTGTTTATATTTAATAATGCATCAAAGATTGATTTTGTATATACACATATGTTTAATCATGTTCTGTGATATTTATGTAGATAATATATGAATTGTGTGTTGCAGCGCAAACCGACATTATACATTATATACTGCATTTGGTATAATCATATTCGGTATAATTTGTGGATATGCAATACAGCTTGATGATGACATTCACGCTATCATGTCAGCTATTGCACCTACATTCATACATTATCTTGATTCGTGCATCTGAAATAATTTTCGAAATTAAGAATAAGTAGCTTATTACATTGCAAGCTTATTGGGATAGGATTATTCTGCTAAAAGTAAGATATGCGTCTTCGTACCATTGAGTTTTTGATTTTAACTCACAGCAGCTCATTGGGGTGAGGCCGGATGACGGAGAAAAATGGGCAGCAATTTTCCTCAAGGGTAGTCCGACGAGCGCAAAGTAAGAAAGTCAAATTGTTAGGTACGTTCTTAAAATCACGGATGAATCGAAATTGAAGGGCGAGAAGGAAATGAGCGATGACTTCATTAAATAATCTGAAAAAGAGAACCATTTTTTTCTTCTATATTTCACAGGATAATAACGTAATTCTCATGGAAATTTCTTTATCTTTCGAAAGCCACATAGATATGTATGTATGAAGAATATTCTGTGATTAATTAGGATATCATTTAATTGTTAAATGTATTTGCAACAAAATTTGTAAAGATATTCTCGTAACCTGTAATCGGAATATAGATTTTATGCTAAGTTTCTCTCAGTTTGATTTTACAAGTAAAGTAAATGTACAATCGTTATTCTTTAATTATTACAAAATTACGTGTCAGTTTCACTTGCGCGATTTATTTTGCGCTACAACTTATTTTCCGTTCGTCTTTCTCTTCCACTTTTCGTGTCCCATCGTCTCTTTACTTTTCACATTGAGGGTGACTGATTAAAGAAATCCACGTCAGATGCTCGCATCTTGGACAGAACGCCTGTCAAAAGGTTACGTTAATTGCCTCGCGCTTGATTGATTAACGTTCTGATCCTATTAACTATTGAAAAAGATTAGAGGAAATCCTTTCGAGCGCAGATAGATAGTCCCAACGTTACGAAATCTGATTTGTTTCTATTGTAAGGTGAAAAATGGTGCTTTGCATTTCGGTAAGCATATTACAACAAATTGTAATGGATTAGTTTGAAAATCAATCATATTATATGTATAACGATATTAATGAAATAATTATTCATATTTTTTTTTTTTAATGCTGCGAATGTTTATAGATTATCAGGAAAGGATTATTATTGTATATAAGCATTTGAAAAAAGACTATATTATATAATTACTTAATACATTTGCAAATATAAAAAAATATTATTACGAAAAATATATATAAAGAGGATTTTAAAACAGTTACGTTGCAGAATAATCAGTAATATGAGCAGAACAATAGTCAATACGAACGATATACTTTGCATGAGAATACAATCAGTGCAATTCAGCTGGTGCTGGCACGAGAAGCATATCGCTGTGAAATCAGCTTCACGATGATATGCCTCCACTATATATATATATATATATATATATATATATATATATATATATATATATATATATATACATATAACGCGCATACCGATGGGTTAAGTCAACGATTGACAATGAGAATAGCAAAGCGTATAGCGCATAGCACCGAGAAGATGTGTATAAATAGATTCAATTTATCTTATCAACCTTATAATAACCGAGAATAATTAATTTTATTATCGTCACGTACAAGAACTCTTTCAACTCCGAAGAACCTCTATTTTCCGTGGAAGACTGAAATATCCAGTTAGGTATAAATATACGGGTAGCCGGTGTTTAATGAACGCAGATATATCGTTATCATAATCGTTGTATTAATAGACAGAGGCAATTAAAACTTGCGAGGAATGATTCCGTCGACGTACAGCGATATGCACCGCGTCTGAACTTCATTCAGCGTGTCTGGAGAAGTCTTGAATTCTCGGCTTCGAGTTATACGAATTGATACCAGTAATTAAAACTTTCCTCGATCGTACCATGATTGTGCTATTAACGCATTTATCGGTACATTCGAGATCAGGCAAATGTTACTGTTTGCGATCCTTAATATAATATTTATTTTGCTCAAATATCAAATATATATACATATTTTATTTTATAATATTTTTTGTATATGTGGGCTAATTATTCAGTTAAAAAAGTTATATTCGATTGAATATTATTTTGATAAAAATGAGCCATTGGCTCTTTAGATATTCATCGAGACGCTTAAATAATATATTTTCGAACCCATAAATGCAGGGAGGACAGACGGAAGGAGATACACCGATATACCGATCATAAATCCAATTATAGGTGAAACTGTTCCCGATGACGTCACATCCATTCTTTGGCGGCTCTTTCTCTCTATCGGATAACAATTACGGCCGCCCATACTACTACCGCCTATGCTCGCTCAGCCATCGATATCTCATCCCTTTCCTTCGCCCCGACACCCCTTCGACAACTGACCAACACCTCAAGAAAGGTCTCTCATTTCGCACTTATGAGATTCATGTCTGCGCGCTACAAGTATTTCTCTGTCGTTGAAAACAATAGCAATATTTGACTATAGAAAATATCATTAATATTATCTATAAATTCGATCCAGCTTTAAAAATATAGCGATGTTCTTTGAATTTTTCCTTCAGAATTTGTAATAGTCAATATCATGTCGTGTATAAAAAATCTTCTAGAATTCGCACATAATCATCTTGCACTCAGTTCTAAAGACGAAAGATATATTCTTTGTACTGAAAAAACGATAAGACTGATAAAACGATCTAATAGATAAACGTTACGGATCATGTAATGACACGTGTAAAACTATAGATTTATGCTGACATTATTGATAAGACACATAGTGAGATTATATTAGTAACGTGACAAAGGACTACTGTGCAACATGAGCTTGTCTAAATATGGATGCGTGCAGTAGGAGAATATTGAATAGACTGACTACACGATAATAGACAGGTTGGACAATATCTAATAGTAGGGATGTACAAAAATGCGCACATGTAACACATAATACACGACAGTTACGGCAAGAGAGAACTATTAAGTTGATCATATAAATTGCATGTTTATTACCTCGCGACTACGCACGCTATTAGCTGTAAATGAGCATAAAAAATTCTTTTTCGCGGCCGAAATATTATTCAGTAACTTTAGACGCTGCTATAAACGCAATTTTAATTTTATCAACACGTCGTATGCAAATTCCATATCTTATTATTATATGAATGTGTTGAATTACACGAGGCAATTATATCTCTTCGCAATTGGAATGTATATAGTGCTCTTAGCTTCGTCGGAATGTAGCGGCTAAGAGCGATAAACCAGCGAAACATCACAAATTGGTATTAGCGGGCAATCGAGCACGAAATAAACAATCGTATTTAAACGTACATCTCTGCCACGAGCCGCCATCGTCCATTTGTCAGAGAATATCACATTTTTCCACTCGGCCGGGCACAAGGTACCGCGGACTCCGCTCGCTTGTGTGTGGCCCTGTTATGTGTCGCTGTTAGTGCGCGCGCGTGTATCATAAAATAAATCGCGGCAAATAAAGAAAGCGTCAAGATACAGGCGACTCTCTTTCTCTCTCTCTTTCCCGTTTCTTTCTTTTTTCTTTCGTCGGCGACGTTCCCTCGCGCCATCTCGATTCCGTCGACGTTCCACGAAAGCCGACTCCTCCGACGGCTTCTGGGATACAGAAGGAAGAGGCAGGAGGAGGAGAACTGGGGGTGAACCCACCTTCGTATCCTTACTCTTTTACTCCGGGGTGGATGTGGTATTGTACTCTCTTACGGTATTTCTAATAACTTCTTCTACATTTCTCCCTCTTCTGCTTCTGCCTCGTCCCCGCTGTCTTGTCTATCTTTTCTCCACCTTATCCGCCGTTTCCACTCTCGTACTACTGTTCTTATACACTCCTTCACCCCAGTTGCTGTTTTCTCTTTTTCTTCCCCATGTCTGGACTTCACAATGCCAGTAGTAATTCGACACCGTCGAGTCTCTCTCTCTCTCTCTTTTTCCTTCCCTTACTCCCGCACAAGCCTCTTCCGGCTCCCCTTGCTCATCGTCCCCGAGTTCACTCTGAACAACAATTATTCCGCCATATTGTCCGCTATCCTATATCGAAAGGTTGGAGGTCGAGTAAAACGAACTCGAAGGACGAGAATGCGATGGATGGGTGGTGGACGGATAAAGATGGAACGGCGCGGTAGGATCAAGTTTTTAATCACTCTCCAATGTCAGTGGAAAAAGAAATGCGAAGAGTTTGACCTGCGCACATTCCTGCCCTTTTTATGCTACATCAAGCGAGACATAAGTATCATCACTTTCTCCCTTTATCGTTTTTTAAATTTGTAAAAATAGCACACATGAATATATGAGATCTTTTGCGTTGACATGATTTTATCTTCAAAATATAATTAAAATAATAAAGAGTTATAATAGTTTATAAAGTTGCAATAATTAATAAAGCCATAATAATTTTTATTTTAACGTATTTACATGGCGATACATTTCCCCCATTACAGTAATATTAAAATTATATATCTTTGCATATATTTCTTTTCTCTTTATTTCTTCCTTTTTAACTTAGTTTGCTAAGTTGAATGTTTCTTTGCAATAATATTAGCGACTTTAATTGACGAATCAGATTCATTAACATAGGGATAGATGGTATACTATTTTAACTATTAATACAGAATAAAATTATCTTAATTATCAATGATTGTAAACGAATATAAAGATATAAGTCATTCAAGTTACATGTTTATTTTTATTAATAACATTACATTTTTCATAGTATGCAACAATTAAAATATAGTTTTGTTAAATATATATTTGATTCTATAACGGTTTCCTCTGTCACATTAGTCAATACTACTGCACAATACAATATATCAGAGCAATATCGTTATCGCCTTATTCGCTTGATTTATTTTATGTTTCTATTCATGGATATACCTTGCTACTCTTTTATGCCATTCTCGCGTCTTATTTATAGTATACCGAATATTATCTATGAGTAGAAAATGTAACGGAAATGCATTACTTACAATTCATATATTCGTGATATTTATATAAATCTTCTATTAAATACACATTTTCTTATATTATAATGCATAAGTTGCTTCAATACGATATTTATAAATTATATACTATTATAACTACACATATATATATCGCACAAGTTCGTCTCGTGTGAGATTAGCAATTATTAAGCTACCTCAGTACATTGCTTGTGCTTATTCTCATGCTTGTTTATTTAAAACTAAAATGGAAACGGACCGACGATAATGATATTGTTAAAAATGAACGAGAATGTATCTAAGGAACGTTGTCGGTACGCGATGTAACATGACGAAAGCTTTGAAACGCACTGACAAGTATCTCGCAGCGCTTGCATCGTACTCCGACATTTACGTATATAATTCAGAGTGTAGGTGAAGACAGAGCGATAATGATAACCCAAGGTATAAGGTACAATGGAAACGTCTATAATACCATGGATCTATCCTCGCTTGCGCGCGCACTTGTCAGAAATATCGGCCATTTCTGGCCTTGTGTCATATCCTCTTATTGCAGAGTCGGGCCGCGTTATACATAAGAGAAAATGGCTCGGCACGACTGTCACTCACTTTTGACGTCTGACCCGACTTTGTCGGCGACCGTCGACGGGGAGTGACGGAACCTCGCATTTACGAGTAGGAGTGCCGGCACGAGCTAAGACACGTGCAAGAATATCTGCAGCCGTGAAATCGATATTCCGGAACGACGATGTTCGCGTCCGAGCTTTTACGAGCAGCGCAGTAAAATACGCCACACAAAATCGCACAGTAGATTCCACCCCGCGTTCGATTGATCGCGCTCGAAATGTTCGATATCCGACAATAGCTTCATCGGCGAGCACAGTAAAACATTCATGCATCGGTATAGCAAACAATATCAAGTGGATTCAAGTATGGATTCAAATAATTAATCGTACAATTTAATATATCAGACAAGCATATATGTGCAGTGTTGGATATATAAAAATTTTCTAATGGCTGCTAATGCACGATTAAAAGCAATAATTTTATTATGATTAATGGCAATTTTATGCGTTGGCTATTGTACTTGGAAGCCTTGAATATCGTGAAATATTTCGATGAGGTCTTATCGGCAAATGATTACATCGATAAACTGCAATGGATGTTACCGTTGCAGTTGGTTCGTTACGGCAAAAATTTATCTGACTGGTAACCCCATCGCTCGAGTTTCACCCCAGTACACAGTTTACAGAGGGTGTTAGAATGCTCCATCGGCAACGAACTACCCTTTGCCGCGAGACTTCCTTACCGACTATCTCGAGTAAAACTACCCCTCGTTGTAGGGGTGCGATTCCGATGTCGGTATACTACGATGGTAGTATAATTCACACGGTATTTCTAGCTCAGGCACTGCTTTACCCTTCCAGTAACTGCACGTCATAGATATCGATGTATTTATTTAGGCATATATTCTTATATCGAAAGTTAAATATTTTTCATTTTATGATACATTTATTAATAATGTTCGCTATAATTATATTATATTAGTTAAGATCGATCTGTTAATCAATCCTCTAATTATTTTAAAACATTCAGCACATATATACAACACAATAATAATATAATAATTATATCCTTAAATCTTATATCCTTCTTAGATTTCTATAAAATACTGTTGTTCGAAATATATGTAATGCGAAATGGTACTATTGCCACATACGGTCGCATTCCTATGTAAGCAGCATGGTTTTCAAGTTTTCAGGTCAAGAAAACTTGATGCCTGAGAAGAGTGGCCAATTTCACCACTGATGAGCCACTACGTGATATGGGCTTCTAATACTGCGAGTTCTATGTAGCTGCTGACGAGACACTTTTCTATATCGAGAATTTACCAGCGATTCTTTGATTTGTTGCTGATTGTAAGCATTCCAAATTTCTTGTATATGTCAAATATGTTGCCGATTTCGTTATTTATTGTGATAATTATACCAATTTTTTTTAAATTATGGAATTTTTCAATATATTGAATTCTTGAAACATACTGTCATCGATGACATATACTTGATAAATTAAAATAAAATTTTTGGGAATGTTTATATATAATAACGAAAGTATAGTAAAAGTGCATGCACCGGAAAGCGGTGTATTTAGAAAAACGCATTATATACATATTAACTCAAAGTATTATGCATGGAATAATAAAGAGGGCTAGACGAATGTAACCGTTTAAAATGTAATCATATATACATAGCTATGAAAATAATTCATAAAAAAGTAGTTCTATTTTATTTAAGAACGAATTTTTTAATATATCGTTAAATATACGAGCAATCATATATGCTGTAAATCTCTCTTGTAATATTATAATATATAATCACACACGTTTAATTGAAATCGCAAATCGACGATTATTATTTTAATTGGAGGATTGATAATTCGCCAGCTTTCATTCCATTAATAATAGTCATACCAACCGTGTATCAAAATCCTATCATCCATGGGGCGTGATATAAATAGCGATTCGGATTTCCATCGAAATGCGTGGCGCGTTTACGTAGCATATTCACAGTTTTCGTAATATCGAATAAGGGAGGGAGTTATGTTCGCATAAATATAAATAATGTATCAGCTCAAACGCCTTATCCAATCATCTTGGATGCTGCGGGATATTTGAAAATCATTGCACGTTCCGTCGTTCCATAGAACATCTAGGATCGGTCATCTAGAGTGTGTTGTATAAGTTTTGCATATTCCGCGCATCTCGAACATCTCGAAGGGCCTAAAGGGTCTACGCTGGCGAATCCGTTTCGTACTGTCTATGATGCTCCCGATATTGTTCGGTTTCTATCCGGTTTCGTGAATTGTTTTCGGTCAGCCTAGACAATAGACGGTAAAAAAACGCGCAGACTCGACGCGCCATATTGAAATTTACATACGTATTCGATGTACATAGTGTGCATCTACCTACCTACGAACGTGTGTACCTATATCGGCAGTGGAGTGAGAAAGGACTTAGGGTCTCTATTGGATTACAGAACAAGCGGCTAGCACTCAAGCTTCGTAACCCCCACCGCCTTGCTCGAGGCAAAGTAGTTTAGCTTTGGAGTATAGCCTTACCCATCTAGCCTTAGCTTGCCTGTCCATCCGTTACGTTATGTATCCACAGGATCCTCCCTAACGTCGTGTCTTGCTCTCCTTCTCTCGATTTTCCGTCTCCCTTCGTTCCTTCCCTGCCTCTTCGTGCGTCGCGGCAACGTGACCGTCCCACGCAGGTAAGGAAAATAAAGGAGCGGCTCTTCTTCGCCCCAATCTGCACCCTTATAGGGCATGTGTGTATACGGGCGAAAATAGCCTATCTCGTTGAATTGTACATTTTGTTTTTCCTAATTTTCTTCGAGCCTTCTTTCGCAGTTTTGCATTTATAAAAATGTTATTCTCAAGTTTATTAAATGTTAAATTTAACAGTAATAAACTACTCCAATTTTTAATATATTTATACTCTTGCCAAAAAATTTAGAATATATTTAATTTAAGATATATTTTCTAAAATAATAACAAATAAAATAAATAAATTATTTTGCGTACATTATGATTTAAATTATCAGAAAATCAAGATAAGTAATAAAAAAAAAAAAAACTACGGTTAAATTTATTTTAGTATGAAAATATGTAAGCGTCACGTTAAGATTTCTTTATTTAATAACCAATTTGTATCTGTTATCGTTACACCGATCTTGCGATCCACGTCAGCGATTTGAAGCACATGCACTCGGACATTCCGTGCAATTCATCAGTGGACGTACGTCTCGACGTTATTTCACACCGCAGAAATATTATTGCTCGCGTAGGTAACGAACACCGCGGAGAGAGCATCGTGTTGCGCCGTTAAATTAGCAATGCTACTTTCCGTTCCGACAGGGAACAAGTTGCCACGGTTGTTACCGGATTTACGTTTTACAGCCAGCGATACGTTCGCGCGCATATACATGGTCACTAGCAAACAACGGGTACAACTTGACCCAAATACTCGAAATCGTTGCCGTCTGTCGGACAGAGGCTGGATGGAAGTTGGCGAACATTGGTACGCCGGTGGCGTGGGCGCGCGTGACCGTATATGTGTGTATACATGTGCCCGGATAGTGGTAAACGCGATGTTATTAAAGTAGTAAATTTCATCCTCGCCAGGATATGGATTAGATTCCGCGTATGCTCGCCGGCTCGAAACGACGGTACGTCAGAAAACAAAGTAACGTTCCATTGTTTCAAGGAACAAGAGGGCCAAGCCGGTCTGGCGTGTGCCAGCGTGGCTATTATTATGCCATGTGATACTGGGTCAGCTTAGAGGGACCTGTTAAAAAGAAAGAAAAAAGAAAAGAAAGAAAGAGAGAAAGAATTCGCTCGTAATGGGCTAATCCATCATCGGGGGGTAACGAAACGGGAAAGAACCAACGAATACTCCAAATTGCATTCTACAGAAAGGGATTCGAACGATCGATAAGGTCGCGAGACGATATCAACGTAATACTCGTAATTCCACTCTTCGTTCTTCGGATTTCTCTGCACCCGGCTGCGTATATATCCTATATCGCATAAACTCGGATCACAGTTTGCGATAGTTTCCGAAGCTTCACGCTCGTATGGGAGAGCCCACGGAGATCTTGTCGCGTGTACATCTGTATACTTAATTATAGCGTGTGTATGAAATTTATGTAAATCGATCCCGATCTCGAAAAATTGTATTATTATTTACTAACAAGAAAAATCGCGCACATACAATTTTTTTACTCACATTTTTTAGAGAATAGTTCAAGAAAAGAGTAGATATATGCTCATAAGAAATGTAGTTTATTAATGTTAAATTATAACAAGCAGCGCATTTTTCTAAGATAGCGAAATACGCTACATTTTTCTTCGTCGGTATCGCCAGACGGCGGGCACTTATGCCCAAAAGGCCGAGCAAATTGACTCGAGTTGCAGGGTGGGTTAGTCTATCGGACAAGGAACTGGCGGTGGTCCAGCTCATTAAGAGTAACATTCTTTTTAGCTCGGACCCTCCGAAAGACCATTTTGCTTCACTGGATATATATGCACGCACATAATCACCGATATAATCGCTTATGCGACGGTCATGTTTGAATCATCTGAGAAAAGGTCATCGGGCAAAATGCCAATTTAATGAGACCGCATTCAGTCGTAGCAGTCCTTAATTATTTAAAGACGCTATTGTCTCTCACAATATAGAATTATGGTATCGCAAATAATACAAAAGTTTGTCTGTATGATTAGATGTAAAGTATAAATATCGCGCGCGCTACGCTCGTAATTTGACATTTAAAAATATATCACTTTGTTACAATTCTGTCAACAAAAAACAACAATTATAATATTTCGGATATTTTCAGTGACTTGTTATTTAATAATTCGTTTGCCGTATCGCCAAGTTTATAAGTATGTCACATTTAAAATATTGATGTAGAGAATCTCATAAAGTATTTTAGAGAGGAAAGAGAGACAGAATCCGCGAGATAATTTATACAGGAAAAACATTTTACCTTTGAGAATATTATTATACATATTTTTTCTTCTTAGTGTAGGAACTATTTACCTTACGATATTAATCCGCGAAGGGTTAGACGGTAAGTCCTTCTATGCGTCTCACGAAATCGCGAGGTATCGCGCTCCCATGCGTAACGCAATAGCGATGCTTAATGTCACGCAGCGCTACGCGTTTAATCTACAATCACGGAGCGGCTTATCCTCTTAATGCACACGACGTCTGTTGGAGGTCCTAGGACTCCACTCGATTCGGGATTAGATACCGGCTGACTGCTAACACCTACGGTTACTCGCTACGGCGTTATCCGTAATTGGAAACTTCCGTATAATTATCCGCCCACGGCTTCTTGTCCGTCCGCATACGGCGCGCCTGCAGCACGATAAAGCATCCTCTCATCCGCTGCCTGCTCTGGTAACCATCATTAATGCGATTCGCTCGGTCGACTACGAGTGTCGTTGTTTCGAGAGTGGCCGTACGCCAATGTCGACGTAACGCCGCGAACGTGCATTCGGTTCGAGCGCTTTTGCGGCTACTATAGCGTAATCGCTGCCACAGGATCCGATTGCGGTTGTTTCGTCGAACGAAGGCACGTAGGTCACAAGATTCCTGGCACGTTCATAGATTCTATTGATTCTTGGTCATCGCGCTGCGCGACTTTCGTTGCTAAAATACAATTGTCTGTTAATATATTGGTGCAACTAATATAAATTTAATCTTCCGACAAAGTACATCGGTCACGAGTCGATAGTGAACGCGAGTATTTTTTATCGAATTGTGTTTAATGATTTTATGATTCAATTGAACGATCGATGCGCGCCATTTATACGACCATAAATTCTAAATATTAAAATTAAATCGATTAGATAAATAGTAATCGAGTAATAACGTGTACGATTGAAAAAAAAAAAACACACAAAACGTTGATTTTAATTGATGTTAATGCCATTTAATATACACTCTCGATAGCGCACGATCGAGAGTGTATAGTGAATATAAAAAGAGCGAGAGCTTTCTCGAGAAAACACCGTTAGCCGCGGGCCAGACCGGGATTGAGGTTTTATTGATCTCAACGAAGCTGTATTTTCGAACGAGCTATAACCTAGACAACACACGACATTGCTTTTTACCAGATTTCTCTCCTCGGCGTTCTAGATTCACGCGTTATCCGCTTCCGCGGGCACGATTTATTCGCGGCCTTTTCACCGACAGCAGCAGCGGCGCGGCAACCAACCTCGATCCCCTTTAAAACCCCTTCTCCTATCCGTCGATTCCTCGATAAATTCGAGATAACGGCTCATCGCGTTTCGTCTTATAACGCGATTCCAAGAGGTCTATTCTCTTTTCCGCAACCCCATCCGCGCACGAAATCGACCTAGAACAATGCCCGTGGAGCGAGGGCCGTTGGTCGAAGCAATAGGATTCGTTTAATATTACATTACGTGGCGGCTACGAAAACATATACTACATACGGTATATTTCTTCCCCGAAGGAGATCGGAACGGGAGGTATTTTTATTCGTCTCTTACAGAATGGGGTCCGTTGACGAGAGAGCGCGAGGAAATGTGCACGCGAAACGGAGTAGCATCCGGTCCTCGGTCTCTATATTCCGATGGCGTTCGGCGATGACCGCCCTTCGATAACGTTTGGACACGTCCAACGTTGGAATTCCCGCTGAAGTCTCTTCCCCGAATCGACCGCCATCGTCTCGATATCCAACGTCGGCGTGGCGGCAAACCGTTATTTCACGCCGCGAGGGACGGCAACGGAAGGGTAGGATGAAGCGGGTGGACGACCCTGTACCCTGTGGCACGACGGCGGGCGGAAAAATTCTCTCTCGAGCGCTCCTCGCCGGCCATTAATTCTATTGTCCTTCCGATCACACGGTATCTATAGTCGGGCTTTGTTCTCCGAGGACCTTACGAAAAAGTTGCGACCGAGCAATTCATTCGAGAGTCGGCGGGCTTACCGCGAGATAATAAATTGTACGGCGCGGGACGCGACGCGTCGCGTCGTTTGCCTTTATTGCTTCACCTCGGTAAGTCGTGTGAAAAAGTAGCGAGTTTTGGGCACGTGCCGCGATTGCAAATACTTACGTCGGCGATTGCGTTTCCGCCACATCAATCGCGTATTTTCTGAATTGCCTTTGCCGCGAGTGCTTTCCTTGAACGTCGAAATCGTACGCCATATATGTATACGCCGAGAGGTAGCAACAAATGTGTCGACGTTACTGATGACGGAATGATATTAAAAAGATAATATATAAAAGAAAAAGAGAGACATCACTATATTGCATAATGCTCCTCTTTTTATAACTATTAAATAATGCTGCATTTTGTAAACTAAAATAATATGTAATAAAAGAATTTTGTAATGCTTTTATTTGTAAACTGTAGGTATGCGTTACATGTGTAGTATTTTAAATAAATTTTACGGCATTTCAATGAAACGTTTATTTTGATACACTTAAACGTTTATGGAGGAATGCGCGTTTAAATTAATTCGTAGCAGGTCGCTAAACTGTCAACAACTGTTTGTTAAAAAAAAAAAATGGGGGAATCGAAAAGCAATGTCAAGTTTCAGCCACAACGATGTTTTTCACAAACGTTGGAAAATAAATGAAAATAGTGAACACGACTAAGCGCGTTTATGGGGGGTAATGAAAAAAAACGAGTTTAACGGTACGTTTGTGACCCAATTCCCATTTTACATTTTAAAGCGTCGCGACTCGTTTAACTCCATTACAGGGACGGTATTTAATTAACAGGAAAAAAATGTTGAATAGTTTCGTTGTAGTTAGCTCCGAACTTCCCAGCAATGTAGACCAACGTAAGAACCGCGCGCAAGTCGGTTGACTCTTAAAATGTCCATGGATCGAACGTTTAAAGAAAGGGATAGAGGGGAAAAAGAAAGAGAGAATTTTATAAATGCTTTAGCGATTGCACCTACACAACGTCATTGTGTCGTACACCTTGAATTTTATTCGTAAAACTGCACGTTGGCGGTCCTTCAATAACCAGGAAACCACACTGACGCAATTTTATAAACCGACATGAAAGTGCGCAAATCAAAATTTCCTTTTACTTCTTTTTGCCAACGCTTTTTGAAATGTACTGTTGACATAGGGAATATGTGTCTCCCTGTGTCAATATAACCTCATAGAAAATATGTCACGTCTATTTTGAGAACTTTTGATGTAAAAAACATGTAACGAACATTTTTCACATTTTTAGTTTTTCAACTAGTATATAAAGCTTTAAATATTAAATATCTATAACTATTAAAATTGGGCAAATAAGAGCCACACGCTGGGAAGAAGGCGTCAAAATTCTGTGATTCTTCTTAAATTAAATAATGTTTATTAATTAAACATGATTTAAAATTTATTTTTTATTCATTATTCATTATTTTAATTAAAATTATTACTCATGTTGATTTATTTTAAATTACTGAGAATGGCTCGATGTGGGACCGAAACGTTTAATTAATGCGCGTGGCACTTATTTGCCCGATTTTAATAGTTGTAGATTTTTACCTATTGTTCTAATTAAATGATTGGACCTACTGATCTATACAAATGTAGTTAATTTAAAATTAACCTTGCCAGAAACCAGTAAACGCTAATATATTAATTCTAAACTTCTTTCTTAGATTTATCGGATATTCCTGAAATATTTACATTATCCTTGATTCGTAAGGCTGGAATTGTGAAAATACGCGGAATTAGCGGACCATCTATCGAGAGAAGTTACCACCATTATACTGTTTTCTTCTCCTATTTCCAGCAATCAATTTCCTTCGTTTCGCTCCCGGTCGTTTCTATCCAGCCGAGTCAATTTAATTCTGATTAATTACGTTTTAATTAATACAAACGCGTTTTCCGAACAACCTTAGGCTGAGTCTGCGAACCGAGGGAGATCTGCGAATGGTACGTCGTCTTTTTCTGCTAAGTTCTCCGCTTTTATCTCGGATGAAATCGAGGCACAATTGTCTCGGAAATCCGAGTGAGAAAGACGAGTGAGTCTTCAATTCGGTCGGATTTTTCCTACCATAGCAGATTAATGGAAAATAATGGCCGACAACGTGGAATCGCGGTCGAGGAATCTCGTTATATCGCTGTGTCAAAAGGCCGTCGTTCATATTTATTTGTGACGGAAATGCTCAGTACAACTATGTAGAATTTTGTCCGATAATTGCCCGAACACGACGACTACGATTCTTTCATATTGTCTCATTTATGCTTTTTTCCGCTGTCACTGTAAGATACAAGAACTGTGTATATGCAATATATATTAAAGTCAAATCGAGATAAGTTTAATAAATACGATCTAGACGGAAATTTCCCTCGAAGAGAGATTGACGGTTTGATATAGAATATTATGCGCTTTGAAAGCAAAAGAAATAAGCAAGAGTTATAAAAAGAAAGAGGAAATAAATCCCGATTGTGAAAATCTGCTGATAGATTGCTGCATGATAAAGAGGGACGATTGCGACATTGTTTTAGACCAGTTATTTTACGAGAAATAATATAATCACGATTTTGATCGCAAAACTTTTCAAATCTTGTAAATTGAAATTGACAATCATATGATATCAACGCTCCATCGATTTAATTACGTGGCTAGTAAAGTAGACTGATATTTTTTTCTATATTTCTCCGTACATTCCGCAATTGTTCTTATATTACCGTAAATCTCCGCTATATCTCGTAATCGCATCTTTTATACGTATAGCTGTGTATATTAAACGCGCAATACTCTCTCGCTTCTTCATATCTGCACGATTGCGGACGCGCGCTTTCAAGACTCGTTTCCCATTTCTCGCATTAGCGAATTTCTCCGCACGACTCGCAGATAAAATTACGTTATAACGATATTCAAAAGTCGAGAGCTCTCCGAGCTGCGGCAATAATTGTTCATAGCGGATATGTCCGTGCTCCGTCTCTCGAAAGCGGACGATTTTCTCTATCTCGAAGGCGACGGGTGGCACGGTCGGTTATCAGAAGAAAACGCGTACGGCAACTGCTCAACCTCGAGATTTCCCGGGCGGAGAAACGCGGAAAAACATACCCACAAAGAAACTCATCGTTTTGCAGCTGCAGGTAACGTCGGCGGACCGCGTTGCGGTGTGCCACCCCCAAGATAATGTTAATATCCAGCTCGAGGTTTTGTAATTGGCAATTATTTTAGCTTACTCCGCTCTTTGTTCTCCGACGTTATCCCGGCGATGGTGCTCACCCGGATTCCCCGAAGAATCCTCGAATGTGCCTGCAGCTGCGTCCTTTACGCAATCACTTCGGGGCTAAGCCGCCACCGACTCGTATCCCTAGCGGCCTGGAACTTCTCTTAACGCGAAAACGTATGTCCCATTTTCCGTTGAATTTCTTGTTATCGCTGAACGGTCGAGAAAATTCGGGATCAGGATTTTCTGAAGCTGCCTAGAACTATCAACTTTTCTAAGACTTACGGTAACGGGACGAATATTTTCGAACATTATTCCGGACGAACCTTCTGCGTCGCGCGGACGTAAACGCAATGTTTGCTCGCAACGCGCATCCACCCACAAGGAAGACTGATAGTCAAAAGCGCGGCACCAGGATCAGGGCGCGTTTTAGCGGTAAACGCGAGGCGTGGCTTCCGGACTTTCGCGTTACGGCGCGCGCTATCGAGGACAGGCATAAATCCTGAACGTCGACCGGCCGCGAACGAGCGCCACTGAAGCGCGTGTATATCCTGTATCTCGCTCTCTCTCTCTCTCTCTCCCCCTTTCTCTTTCTCTCTCGCGGTGTACACACACACAAAAGCGAAAGGTTATTAACGAGCCCAGATTAAACCCGATAACACGCCGCGACGGTATCTTTCGGTTCATGGCGATGCACGAGGCGCCCTTTGCCGGCGCTACGCGCACACCCGGCCCTCTCTCGTTATCCATTTTCGCCGTTAACGTTTAATGCATTCCCCATGCGCACCCGCCGTGCCAGTCGCAAGCCTCGGCTCCACAAATTTTGCAAAACACCGATATAAATCGTTTGATAACGCGTGCTGGCCCTGAGCGTCGATATATACAATGCGGGAGTCAACGGCGGACAGGTGGGGCGGCAAGGGGGTGAGAGTGAGAGGGCGCGGGCGCGGGGAAAGAGAAAGGGAGTGGGATCGCGCTGGAAATTTGGCGATACGCCAGGCGCATCGACGACGCTGCAAAGTGCGCACGCCAGCCGGTGCATCGCATCGTTCGGCCGACCAAACGTGTCGGATGACGTAACCGATATCGCTAATTGCAAAAACTACCACCGCGGAACATCGCCCGCGGTATCTCGCGCCGGACTTTTTAACCCGTGCGCGTCGCCCGGTTTTGAATTCGATACTATCGCGGGTAATTTAGACGTTTCTTTTAACGCGAAACCGCAACGCCAGCGATGTTGCTATCACTCGTCGATGTGCGCGAAATTTCGCGAAAACTTTTCTAATATCCATCCATACACACGCACACACACACACATCGGGCTGTTAGACGTGTTTTTAACTGCCATTGCTGTGTACTGGACGACATACACGGTCGTGAATATTCCGACGTCACTTTCAATTAATATGCATATACAAAAAAGAGCGGATATATATAAAAAGATATTAAAAAAATTTCAGCTCGCGGGGAAATTCATACGCGCAGTGCGATAGAAAAATATAAAAGTATCAAAGCATATCGAATTTATTCAAAACGAATAATATAATACGTTTTCTAAGGCAATATTAAATAAAGCGAGAGAGAGAGAGAGAGAGAGAGAGAGAGAACACATGACTAAAGCGTTAAAATAAATTCATATATGTATATACTCGTTATATATATACGTCGACCAAGAATTTCAATTCCCGCTAACAGAAATCCGCGGTGGGATTTTGTCAAGAAACATTTCTAAGGCATGTTCAGCGACGCGGACACTTACGGCAATTAAACATCTCTCCTCTACAGGATCCACAAACTCTTCGAGAAAAAACTAAATAAATAGAGGAGTTCGCCTTGCAGGCCGCGAAGGACGAGGTCGATGTGGATACGCGGCGGTCGGTAGCGCCAGGGAGCTTGTGCAAACGCAAAAGCTCACGGCTGAAGATAAACAGTGAGACTGTAAGCTGCAACATACCTTCGGGCATTGCGCGGGAGGTAGGTAGGTAGGTAGATAGGAAGGAAGAATAGAGGTAGGTAGGAAGAGCCAGATGGAGAGAAATACACGGACATTGTGCAAGGTTGTGAGCCTCTTTCAAGGAGACGAGAAACTAAGACGGGCAGAGAGAAAACTCTGGCGAAAAAGAGCCACCAGCTATAACGTTGACACCTAACAGCCGAAGGTTCTATCCGCCTCTTCCGAGAGGGTCCTCTGTAAACTTACGACATTAGACCGTCTGTGGAATAAACTCTCGTTTTAATAGCGTAAATATACATGACGCGTAATCCACTTTGTCTCTCTTTGTTGCGGCTTCTCACGCGAGATTTTTGTGTAATGTGGGAATGTCTCCGACATATCGTGAATCTTTTCAGGTCGCAAGTTCGCGCCGTTCCGGACTGCGAATTTCACTCGAATGGTTGCCAGATAAAAGTGTCGTTCGTAAACCACAGACGAAAAATGTATTTGCGTTTTACATTTTACACGCAATACGTAAACATTGAAATTATATGATATATAATTATAATCATGCATGCATTGATAGGTAATCGACATGAATAAAACTTTTCAATAGATTTGAGTAAATTTTAATTTGTGTGTGTGTAAGCAATATATCGAGACTCAAAAATCCTACCTGTTGTGGTTTCCGTTGGATAGATCAGAAATCGTCCTGCAACAGACACAGATATTCTTGCTAATTAATTATTATTAATATATGAACTAAAACAACAAACAATAATAATTATAATTTTCATTGGATCGGAAATAATAACATAATTAAATTTACTAACCGATCTGACTTTTTGTTTTGATAATATATAACATGTGAAACAATATAAAACGTATCATATTATAATCTCAAATTACATATATACAATTTTTAACGCATCGTTACATCTAGTATCGATATTGCTTTTATTAGAGAAAATAGAATTTATTATATGTATCTCCAAATATAACTACAGTTTTAATCGAGCAATTTAAAATAGCTTGGAGCCAGAGATGGGTAAGAGTATATTTTGGAACAGCTAATCTAGCTTCAGGTCTTAACTTGTAACTAGGTTAGTGGACGCGTGCTCATCGTTCGTGACAGAGGTTTGCACTTCAAAACTACGTGACGTGGCTTACGTTCTCGCTGCGTGTTCTCGGAAAACTGACGCGTTGGTCATTACTTGCAGCAACGAGTACCCGATCGCAAGGGGAATAATTAATTCGAGCAATGTCATTAAAAGTACCGCGAAAGTTAAAACACGCTAAATGACACGTTTATCATGGTAAGTGTGTTAAAGCGACACTCTCGGCGTTGTAAACTCGTAGGAGGGACGCATGCAATTATATATAGAATTAAATAAAACACATGATCTCATTGAACGCTTATGAATCATGTACGCGCCCGATTTTTTTTGTTCCGTAATAAACTAAAATAATTAGCGTAATAATCAATACACGATAGAGCGCATGGCATTAAATAAAAGAAAATGAGGTAATATAACCTTTTTTTTTTGTACCGCACAAATAATAGCGTTAATGATTATCCATCGAATTTATCACGGACGTATCCTCCTGTGGCGTGCATGTGTCGAGTTCGTGCATATAATTTATTATCACTTCGCGTTACACTAAAAATGCCTTTACTGATTCATTCGCAGACGCATAAAAACCACGCCGCCATACATTACTCCTAGGAGACCCTTGTATCCACTTTACGCACACACAATCAACCGCGCTATAAAGTGCACCTCAACCTACCAATATTTTTCCCTCTACTTTTGCGTTTTACAACTTTGAGCATGAATATAAGAGACAACGGAAACTGCATCACTATATTCTTTCATCAACTTATCTCATCTAACATTTTACGGCATCGTGCGTCTCGATAGTTAATTTTTCTGCACATACATTACTTTCCAAAAAATTATTATTTTTTGCCGAACGTTATCGTTATAGATTTTTACTGCCGCATTTACAATATTCGGATACTTAAACATATTTTTTTCTTATTAGATGTAATTTCACGGACAGAGCTTTCGATATCGTATGTAAAGTGGCGTATACAGATATAAATAAAATTCGTTCGTAGTATTCAGCGAGGCTAAGAAATTCAAAGCTAACTAAAGTTGTGTCGAGAGTTCGAAACTCTTACTTCACGAGGCACAGAGGCAGTAAGATCTTGCACAATGCGCTACAGACTATAGAGCTCTCTTGTTAAAGATTAGCACGATTCTAGAAAAGCTCCTGGAGAGTGAATGAAAGACACGAACGGAGATATTGTTTTCTTGTCGCGTGTTTCAAACTAACTCCGAAGGGTAATAAAGATACAGTAGAGAGTAGGAACAAGACATCGCTAAAAAAGCAAACAAAGATTTTAAGAGCGATAAGAGAATGAAAGAATTTTAATTAGCATCGAAAGTAATAAGTTTATAAGAAAAAGATGTGCATTTGAAAGTTTGTCATATTTACGCGAAACTGTAGCACTTTTACATATGAGGAGTGTAATAAATGTAACGGTCTGACTATCTTTCGACATAACAAACATTTGCCCCATATAACCATGGTAATCCTCTGAGGAACACTTTTCATATTCTGATATAAATTGGATAGACCAGGCTCAGTATAATCGATAGTATTTTATCGCAATCCTAGTACTTTATCGTTCGCTAACAAGATGTCAATCTCCCCTTTTTTCCGCCCCCACTAAGTATATATATTGCCGTCTTCTTTGTAAATCAACAGGATAAATAATAAAATTTATTTCTTCCATAAAAATAGAAATAAAAATTGAATGGTTTTATTTAATGCTATAAAATATTCGCGGTTTTTATAAAACTTTGTGATTTCTATTATGTGAATGTAATAAATATTATTTTATGGACTCGATCATTTTACAAATTATTTATGCTATTTTAATAATTTTATATTTAATTCTTTTGTTTATGTAAAATGGAAATAAAAATATTTTTAATAAAAATATTTATTTCTGTTTAATAATAAAATATATATATATGCGCATATATTATTTTACAAAAAATAATTCATATTGATATATTTATTCGGTAATAAGAGTATCGATCGTGGTTTGTAATGATGAATACAAACGCTTCATTTATTTTTGCGTATTATGTTTT
>NW_021848337.1:457007-500575 GCF_003651465.1 Formica exsecta
CCTGCTGACACAGTGCATACTGCAAATCATGCTGCTGGAACGATTAATTGGGTCAAAATCATTATCGGCCTCTCCATTGATATAATTAATAATCGCGACTTTGAACAGTTAACTTCAATACTAATGATTTGCACCGCATTTATTATTGTCTACCAACTGTAGACACATATACATCTAGATGTAATCTCGTTAATATTAGAAAATAATGTTAAAAGGGTGGACTATTATTTAAGCTGGTAACTTTATAAAAACTATTGTATGTAATTTTGAAAATATAGTTTGTGTGCAATATCGCGTAATAATTTTATAGTTGGCATACAATAGAGAATTCATTAAAAGAAACTTGGTAAAAATATCTACATCAATTACTTAAATAAAATTCAGTTTTTATATAGAAACCGTATACGATTTTATTCGATAAATATAATAAATCTAAAACTTTGGATTTTATTGTATTGCACACATTATTAAATATTTTTCTTTCTTCTGTATAAATAGAAATAAATCAATATATATATCTTCTACTACATTAAATTTGCAATTGTATGAAACACAATTTGTTTCTCGGGGAGATGGAGCATGGTATAGTGTACATGCTTCAAAATTTAATAAAGCTAGAATAGCACGGGAATAGTATAAAACGATCGGAATAAAATGATTTTCCACCAGCTAACTTGGGAAATTCCATAGAATAGTAGTAAGATTACTAATACATGGAATACGTAACGTATTGCGATACACGCGCATTAAGAGATCAATATTTGATGTCGTGGCAATCGATAATTGAACGTATTGTTTCCCGAAACGTGCTTTCAAACTTCATGCTTATTTTGCGATTTGTTGGAGTTTTGAACGTTTTATTGTCAAAGGAAGCGTGAAAAATTTAAGCACTCGTGCACTTTCATTGCGCGGGTGTCAATGAATATGATGCTATGTACATTGCATCGACGAGAAAAATTCCGTTTGATTAAACGCCAGTTACATGACAAGCTTTTATCATTTTTGTCTCTCTTGAACTTTTTCGTTTTTACCTTGATGCAGTCAAAAGATAACGCATTCTATACATAAAACAAGCTCGTCCGGGAACATTCCGATGCGCGTATACGCAGTACGGTACCCTTTTACTGGGAATTCAACTAACGTGAATGCTGGATTTTGTTCGAAGAGGGGGTTGGGTCTCCAACAACTTGAACAACTTCACAATAGTCGTGGCCTTTGCACGGCTCGCTACGCGAAATAAACTTTGCCGCCTAACTTTAAAATTGATGATCGCGTTGTGTACACATGCAAGTGTATCCGCAAGACAAAAGTACGATGGTTGTCAATGAGAGTTTATCGGGTGCGACTTCGGATGTACATTCAGCGCGGTATATATAGGTCGGGGATAAGCGAGTAATCATCATTATCACGCGTATGAGAGTTTCCACTCTATTTCGTGGTTGACGTTATGTACAAAGAATATAATTATCCGAATCGCGTGAGAAAGAGAGGGGAAGTATATGTGTTAGAGAAGGCTCTCTTGTACAGCCGGACTCTTCACAAGAGAACACTTTTCCGCAGAATGAAATCGGCATACGTGATGATGGCATCTGCAGAGCGATCAGTGAGAAAATTTTAGATCTGCTCGTATTAGCAACAAACCATTGGACTACGATGTTCTCCATATTTGGTTTGGTTTCATTGTTACGAAATGGGCGTGACTTGCCGCGTTGCGCTTATTGTTAGGTGCAAAAACGCGTGAATTTCAATGTGGAATCACACTGTTTGAATCAAAGGGACTGGAATTTGGGGCGAACAGCCATGCGAGATGGTATGTAAATGTATCTACTCTTTCTGTTTGCTGTTACATAGATGACACGGAAAAATTGTAGAGATGGTTCTACATGCATGCGGAAACGCATTTGATTTCACGTTTTGCTTTAACGTATTTTAAATCGCAAAAATATTTAAAAAAATATTTAATATTATTATAGATAGATTCAGTTATTCTTAAGCAGAAAAGCTTGTTGTTTAATTCTTAATTTTGCCATGGTCGCTAAATTGTTACAAAAAAATCGCGATATGTATTGATGCGAGTTAAGGTCAAGAAATTCTTGTAAATTATTACGGAAGTAATATCCACAGGAAAAGCAATAAAATGCGTCATGATAGAGATGATAACATCAATCCTGTAATAAACTATTAAAAAGGAAACAATATGTAGTTAATTCTCTAGAGATCTTTTTTTCTAAATACCTTGCCTTATGCATATTTGAATTATAATAATAAAATGTGACGTTGTTGTAGCTCTGCACCCCAATTAACAAAACAACAGAGCAATAAAATTCTTTAATTATTGAGAGGAAATATAATAGGAAAGTAATATATTATTTGAAAAATATTACGCGTAATATTGTATAACAAGGAGAAGTAATATTTTCTCATAATGTACATATTTATCAAATTGCGTAGCGTGAAAAGTTCATCAAGGCAAGCTTTATACTTTTGGTGTAATTACAGTCATTTTGTGAGAAAAGAGTAGTTGTTCAAAGTCAGCTGTTAATGTACGTCAAAAACCCCGTATGAATGCGCTGTAATTTAAATTACTTATTTCAGATTGTTAGCCTGGTTTGCTTTTCTTCCGCTTTGATTAAATGTTTTAACGTAGCGTGGATATTTATGAGATTACTACGAGGTCGGCCAAGCGTCGTTTTAAACGATCGAATTTTCCGGAATGTAGGATACGAAACAGATAAACACAGATCCGGCCCATAGGAATTCTAACATAATTACGCGGCGAAGCGTGGGTCTCGCTACTACAATAAGTGTAGTACGTGTCGCGTTTACACAATGCGTATTAATCCAATAATTACGTACTAAAACCTGCGCCCATCCGAGAAGTAGCTCTTACAAGCTACTACATTCTCCCAAAAACATGCATTAACAATCTGGATATTGCGCAGATATCGATCTATATTTTACGTATATTTATTCCCGTGGACGACCGTACATTATATATATGTAGGTATACTGTGTACGAATTTTATTTTCTTTCAAGATAATCAATACCACCGTCGAGTGAAGTCATTCATGCGTTATCCATATATCGATTGTTTGTTAAAACAATGGAAAGGTAAAATGTTTTTTTGCGTGATCATATTAATGGAATTTTTCTTGCATGCTGTAAATTCGAGATAATAATCGATGGAATGTTATTAATGCACATATAACGAAATTCTGATAAGAGAGAAGAAATGGAGAGAAATAAACTCTATTTTTAATTTTACAATAGAGATTACTCGTTTCGCTGTTATAACATTACGCGGAATCGATAGCATGTTGCAGCGATACAAATATCATCTGTGATAATTGATCTCTCACGTTAGTTGGAAAATCTTTTCATTAAATTATGTATCGGTTTTATGCTGCTTAACGAAGTGAAATGAAGATAATGACAATTGTAGTTATAAATCACAGTGCATATAGATAGCTGAATTCATATTTACCATCAAAAAATTTTGTTCAGTCGTGTAATAAAAATATTGAGTGTTTTTAATAATTGCAGCTAGTAGCTACAAGATGCTGAATATGCAACTTGGATTAAAATCGAATAAAATTATACATCAATTTACTTTCAAATGAAGTCTGCATTATTATCATGTAGCGTGACATCACTCAATTATCTTAGATCATGCAAGGAGAAATTAAACGAGCATGGCGTCGAATAGTCTTAGATATCTTCTACAACATCCAAATGTAATAGGCAATTGATGTTTATGAAGTAGAGCAGCAACAAAATTTTCTCGCGCTTTCTTTTCATCTTACCGCGATCGCGCAAATGCAATAGGCACGTTACAGATTTCTCACTTTTTGCAAATTGCAAGAGTAAATTACGTAAGATGTAGGAATTTTATACTAAATTTTGATAATAATAAATAAATAGTATTGAATAATGAAATTTGATATTAACAACACGCGGGGACAATATCGTGCATCATGTCCTGTATACTTGGATAAACAGTTGATTATTCAAGTAGCTGCAAACGCCTATAACGATCTGTACCAAAGCCCGAGATCTGCATTATAGCTGATATAGAGCAGAAACAAGACGATATAGCCCTAGCGACGGGGCATCGGTGGAGAGGATAACAGTTACGGCATACGGTAACGCGCCAGTATTGACAAACATCTTCATTAGCTCCGGTTGCCTGTGTACTGTCTGCCTACAAACGTTGTGTATATGTTACGGAGCTATTCTCATACCTGAGCATACCTGCGCATACCTTCGGAGCTGTAGACACGGACAGTAATTTGCCAGGATTGCTACTTGATGCGAGTTAAACCGACACGTTCGCAGTGTTTTGACCTCTGCTCTATCTTATGGTATATTATCAAGGCTGAACGCGAAACCGTTGGCAAATCGTGCAACGACTGCGATCGTCCATAAATCGAGAAGCACTTTAATCCTAATTTAAGTTTTGCCATCGCGTATCGTTTATTTTAGAGGTGTATTTATAAACTTGCCTCGCGAGAGCGACAGCTAATCGACACTTGATATCGCCTTCTGAGATTATAACGATTATCGATAACCAATTAAAGAGCGATAATAGGACAAGTATATATAAATGTATACTTTTAACCTGAAATATTAATCGATAAAAGACCAATTATTAAACTATAAAATATATATAATATTTTAAAGCGCGATTTATATATATATAATTTATGATTATACAATCTAATTTGTGATTAAAATAGAGAGAGAGAGAGAAAATCGTTAAAAATGTTGTTTAAAAAATATTTGTTACGTGTAATGCGCTTGTTACCAAAAGTTAATCATCCTTTAAAATTGATAGCATCGATCAGCTGGTGCATATGATAAGGCAAATAATTAATGAAGGGTTGTGTCATAACAATTGATATAAATAGATCATGCATATTGTACCTATGATATATTACCTACAATAATTGCTTCTCATCGATTTTTAATTTATGCCTTATTATATTTATAATTGCATAAATTGCTATTAATAGAAAATACGCTAAATAATTAAAAAGTATTTCCAAATGTAGTGAACGTGTAACATTATAATTTAATGTAGTTTAAATTTTGAAATTTTACGACTACAGCTGCAAGTTTCTTTCGCTGTACAGAAACACGACTGTGCATATTAGATAGAATAAATAACGCAAATTGAAATGTTTATGCAATTTGTTTATGCTTGATAAAGAGAAGATATTTCTTCATACTTATTCCTTTATCTTTAAGAAAATCACTGAAATTGCAAAAACACTCGGTTGGAATCTGATTTATATATTAGCAAATTTTGCGACAGAAAATAAAGATAAACAAAATTTAAATTAATATTTCGTGTATTCAAAGATATAGGTTATATATATATATAAGATCATTAAAATAATGTTTAATAAAATATAATGAGATAATGGAATCACACACATATTGGTTGTCATTATGAATATAATGTAAACTTTCGCGACAAATAAATGCTATTACAGTGTGATTAAAATAATAACACATTATCATAAACAGAATAATCAATTTTTTATATAATCAGGATATACATGAATATAACAAACACAGAATTACTTTAAATTGATCAATTTTCTGAATGGTATTACGAGCAAATAAAAATACATTTTCAATGCAAACATTCAAATTCGCAATTTAAATTACTTTTTTAAAGAGAAGGTGCTAACTCTTTATATAACGTACCTTTCAGGATATAATTCTATAAAAATCCGTTTTTCTATTTTCAAGATAGATCGATGAAAAATGCAACATGTACTATGAGATACCATTTTTCGTTTTAACTCAAACCATTTTGCCAACTGTTCAATTTTTTGGATGCGTGAAATACGTTTTTCAGTTTTATTCAAAAAATTCCAGAAAAAAAGAAAAAAGATAATTGAACACATATTTTCTTATAATAAAAACATTTTGCTAAAGTATATTGCTTTATTGTAAAAAAGAATATAGCCTTAAAATATAATATGATAAATGTTACATTAGTGCAACATGCTAATATATATTTCGTATTTTTATATAATCTCTCTATATCATATTTATGTATATTGTATATATTAAAAATACATTCACAATTATATCCTGTTATCTGACTGAAAAGGCATAGGAGATTCGACGAGAAAGCTATTGTTGCAAACCAACTGAATGCCGAATATATACGAATGCAACGTATCTGTAGATGCGGTGCAAAGAGATAATGGTCATAATCGTATTACCAATTCTATTTGTCGTAACAAACGAACTCCGTTCGGTACGTGCCGCTGTCGCGCGTGTCTCGCTTATTGTCACTAACACCGTTGCATCCTCTGTTTGAGAAACTGGTCGAGTCCTGTGATAATTAGATTCTCAATACGCGTGCTTTTTTTTTTAAACCCTTAAGCTGAGTCTCTGAGGATTCTCTTTACAAAAAACATAATTGATAATTGTTTTTATGGTTGTATAATGGTTTTGGGTTTTCTTTTGCGTAAACTGAGCATATTCAGAATATAATTATTTACTGCTTACATCTAATTCTCTATAGCGTTTATTGCAACATTAATAAAAAGAGAACAAAAATGGAAATAGAACTTGCAATTAACAGTTGTGATTATCGGTAAAGATAGCGTTAGTATTTTCTGCAAAGATACTCTTGTTTCAATCATTTCGAATATATTTGTAGTATTTTGTACTTTCGAGAATGATTAATAAGGATGTCAATCATAATTATTATTGTTACACGGATCGCTCGCACAAGAACAACGACAATAGCCATGATTACACCGAAAGTAATATTCATGGTATTAATAAATTAGTCGGTGATAGGCAAGCACGATGTAACAGCATCGTTTATCACGAACTTGTCCATTCATCGTTACGAGGATTAGATTAATTACCGAAAAGCCCGATAAAACGGCATGTCTGACACCTAAGTGCAGCACGGCTCGTCAATCAAGCCGGGAAGTAATTCTTAGGAGAATTCCTATAACATTAGCAAACGACGAACGCAATAAAAACCGCAATGATATAAGGACAGTAAACTTAGAAAGAGAGAATGCAATGCATTTGACAAACATGTCGAATGAAATAAAAAACTTTCTAAATAAATAATTTATTAAGTATTTAATTTATTAAGTATCAGGTTCATTGAAGAGATCGTTCGATCGCGATGGACGACGTCAACGACACATCGCAACCGCGCATGGTCAAATCTGGATCGGACGCGTCGATAGATGGTGCGGGGTCGTGCCATTATTTCCGAGAATAGAATAATTTTCGATGCTATTACCCTGAGTACGCCCGTACGGCAGTCCGATAGATAGACACAATGGCGATGTTTGCGCGATGCGGGGATAGGAACATGGCATACGTAGGCGAGTAGAGAGATTAGGCTGATAGGTGGTACAGGGCAGAGGCAGGTCTGGCCGGGCCACGATATGCTTACGAGATTGATAATGCCGACATGTCGGGATCGAATGGCTGCTAGATAAGTAGAACCCGATATATAGATGACGCTCTACTCAAGCGTACATACATACATAGCGCTATGCCTAATTGCTCGTAAATGACGGATCACGATGTCAAGTCGGGAGGTCAAGCGACTCCTCTACGGCGTTCTCACATCCACAGGCCTCCGTCGTCTAATCCGTCCATCCATATTCCTATCCATTCGATTCTGAAGCCCGAAATCGGGACATCGGCTCTTTCCATTTCTCGTTGACGACTATGCTTTCCCTCTCTTCCTCTGTCACTATCGTTTCTGGGATTTAAATGTGGGTCATTCTACCCTTTGTCGATTACGAGATTAATTGTTTCGATTCGACGAATTTGTCGGCTCATAGCGTTGAAAAAAAATTTCGAAATGAGAGATCTGTATCAAAGTACATACGAGATCTGTCTAAGTACACGCATCTGATTATAAAAACGGACGAAAAGCGATAATAAAAATGCGCTATTAACAGTAATTATTTAAGTTATAAGTAGCGTATAAAAAAATTAGAAGAAACGAATAATATTACACACGTATATAACGTGTATATTTATAGGTGGTTATTTAGCGTTATTTTAATCCCGTTCCTTTTCAAAAATACTCGTAATTAACTTATGTTGGTAATACATAGCGTAAGAGCCACAACGTGGTATGACGGGTACCAGCAGCGAGAGAGTCTCTTTAAGAGCGTTTTACACTTTTATAGCGTAACTTTTATAGCATAGACTGCACAGAAATGCACTCTACAAATATCGCGCATATGCATTTTGAGCATGCTTGACCGTGGATAACACGATAAATTTTACGATCTGAAGCTCGCCGCTCGTAATGGATTTGCAATATGTTGCAAACGGGGCGCGGGATGAGCGACATGTAACGCGAAAAATGTGACGGCTTGCCATCAGGCAAATTAATACGGATAAAATCACATTTGCTATAAAAAATTTTAAATTTCTAGATCCAACGAGATACGTCTTATTTCATTTATATTTATAATCACTACACAAGACAAATATAAAATACAATTACATTTCTTGTCATTTATTTAGGAACGTTTATTGTATTTTTTGATATTCTTTTCTTGATTATACGTATACATGATATTTTCAACAGAGCTATACGTAATTTTGAAACAGATAACTATGCTACATTTACTCCTCAATTACGTTCATTTGTATCCTACTACATTACCAGCATTATAAGCATTGTCACTGTACCATATGTAATTGATGAACATGATCGATGCATCAGAAGATTATGATACTCGTTGTACCTCCGATGGTCGTAACGGAATGTTCAATAAGAGTATCCTTACCGTGAATTGAATCCATCTATCAAGTCCAGCCGTCATGATTGGTACTTAAGGGTGGTTTGTTGCTCGGCTTAGAACAAGATACCTTGATTGAATAGCGGGTGATATACGAGCGTGGATAACGAAAAAGACGGCACAAATCTGCAGGCTCAAAAAGTTTAGCCGATAAATAACCCTTAACGAGTATCGCTATATAGATACGAATTCGATAAAATGCAAGGAGCTCTTGAGATAACGTTGGTATGCGTCAAAAATTTTGTTTCGGTCAGAATTTCAGAGAATTATTTATGCTAGAAATAAATGAAATATATCTTGATCGCGTAAGATAAATTAAACTTAGTTGTATTGATTATACACTAAGCTTATATTGCGAACATACTTTGTCGAATAAATTATAATTTTATCTTGCAATGTTAAGAATATAACATGTTTGAACAAACAGAATGATTTGTAATTTCTGTTAAGATTGGAACATTATCTAATTGTAAGATATATTGCACAATTGTCATTTCGATTAAATTTACATACATTAATAAAAAGTAAGTTGAATCTTTTTCTCTCTCATATATTTTCGTTCTCAATTCTCGCGCGATATATGATCATTTAAATTTCGATTTAAATTGGATTAGCATATTTTAATACTAGCATCGTTCTCTCTCGTTTCTCATCTCATTTCTCTTCATTGTGATAATTTTGATTATGCGATAATCAAGACTTTTATAAGCGATTATAGCTTAACTTTTTCTAAAAAACAAAATTAATTGATATGAAATATATTGCGTGTATTGATAAATACTTTATTATTGCATATCTTATGCATCTTCGTCGAATAACACTATATATTTTCGATACTTTCCCGACTCGATATTAATTGTTCGTATTCGTGATAATGTTGACAGCATTGAGAGTCTCGTTACCAAGTGTGATATGCATGCATTATCCTTTGTTCTACGATAGAATATGCGGCTTTTGGTCCCGACCAGCATGAAGCAGTACATACGTCATTGTCCAACGGGTGTTCTGCGGTAGTAATTGTCATTTGATCTCGGTAACCCTCCCATATATACGTAGCACCCGCAGTTCCTACCCGCCTCGCAGACATTCATCATTTACAGACAATTGCCTCAACTTGCCTTGCACGATGCGTAAGCTACTACTAGGTAACCCTAGTGAGACATCCATCGACGTTCATTGACGTAATATATATTCCGCGTGTGATTGCAATCGCAAGACGACGCGTGCGTAACCGCGACATAGCTTTGATGAGGCATCATTACTTGCAGAATATAAATAGTTGATTGCACGATCGATATTGGGAGGATATGATATTCGCGATGCGAAAGGAAGTGGCCGTGCCCGCTTGCACAAATGATTATGTCGCGGTTATTCAAATATCAGTATTATCTCTCTTTCTGAGTGAAAAATATATAACAATATGCTACTCCCAATTATAATTAATTAAGAATGTTGCTGAAATTTGACGAAAAGCGAATCGAGGTTTTAAGAGATTATTTATTCGCGATTTCTACCAGGAAGTTCTATAAAGTTAACCATTTTAATATTATTATAAATTAATTGAAGCAGGTAACAAATTTACTTATTATCAAGTTGAACTTATCAAGCGGAATATTAAAGCTTATATATCTGGGAAAAAATACAATAGACCACCATAAACTTGTTAGTTTAGTAAAAACGATTTAATGCTACAGACAAAAGATATAGTTATTTATTATTCAAACTGCGATCAATTCTTTTATCTTATTAATGCTTGATAATTCACTCACGCAATGCGAATCTTATAAGTTTAAAAATTTAATAATTATTGATAATTTTACAAAATGTTAATATTAGATATAACGTTTATTTTCTAGAGAGAAAGAGAGAGACAGAGAGAGAGAGAAAGTGATTGTAATATATGTACGTTCTATTTTAGCAAAAAAGGCTATAGCAAAGACAGAGAATCTCAGAGACTCCATCAACAGTCTATTTTATAAAGCTGTTAATTAAGGACAAGACCCATGGTCACGTTGCACGTTAGTAAGAATATCTTGAAACGCCTTATGAATATTTATGTACACACACTAAGGAAGGGCTTCTGGTAATTATACTGGGCGTTGCTACATGTCTCTTACCGTTTATGCTAACTACTTCAAGATTTGCCATCTCTTAGAATTTTTATTTTAAAATTAATATATAAAAAGAAATTTACCATTTTTGCCTTCAGTTAATAAGAATTATGTTAAAAAGCAATCCAATGCATACGGATACGTTCTTCAAATGATTGACGTAATACAATACAAAATAAAACGATTATACATATCCATTTGTTAGCGAAAGATGTATATAAATTCAACGTTCTGAAAAATAATGTATCGAGCTATTGAGTTTAACTCGAAAGCGGAAAGATTATCATGAACAACATATAATTAGGAAAGTAATCCGAAAGCTCAGGTCATAAAGAGGAAAGAGCAAATTACACGCACTAATTATTTGCATAAATATTTACGGGAGAGTTACTTGCTTGCAAGAACATGTATTTCGTTCGTATACCGGAATCCAAACCACATATGCTGTAGGTAAATGGAAATTAGGAGAATGTAGTTCTGAAATTTTCGCGTAATAGGATAGCGAAAATCAGCTTACCGCGAAATCACCGTGAGATGCAAATCCAGATTTTTATAGTATGGGGATTTGCCGCTGAGATCTCGGTCCGCGCGAAATATTCGCCATGGTGCATTACTAGTCAGATCCCATAGATCTGAACGAAAGCGCTCCAAGGCGCTAGTCTAAATCTACTGCGGTTTTGCCGTGAATCTCGGAGGTAACATACCGAGAAACTCTGTTTACAGCCGAATCCTGAGGATCGCTAAATCCGGGTTACTCATTTCCTCTACATTGACCTCGATGTACGTAAAGCGCGTTTTAATGAATTTTCCGCGCAAGATGGGCCGCTAAATGTGAAAATGTACGAGAACGATGTACGCATGTATTATCTTCAATAGCAGTAACAAAAATTCTACAGGAAGCAAAATTTATAAAGGTTTATAAAGCAACACTTTTAAATTCTTTTCGATATTTAAAAGAATAATATTATCATATAATTAATAATAAGTAAAAGCATACATTATTTTTTGCGCGCGTTTCTTGAACATGTCAAGTTAAAGAACTTATCATTGATTTTCTCTCTTGGTTAACGTGTGGCGATAATAAACGTGAACGATAATAAAATTTAAATGCAGTATAATGTCGAGGCTGTTGACTCCTTTGTTGCAATTGTGGAATATTATAAGGCTTTGTTCAGCTGCGTATGAAGAGTACAATGCATAAAATCATTGATTTTCTCATGTGAGCTTATCCGGTCGGAAGTTATTATAAAGCAGGAACGAGAATAAATCTCGACGTAAATCACGAGCGCGAACATTCCTTGGAATTATTCGCGTGGAGGATTATACGCGTTTGCGTTTGGAGTGGACGTACAGACGAGGAAACTCCTTGCCCTCTCGAGTTATGAGGGCAGCTAAAATTCGTATCACGTCACCTGCATAATATCGGCTGCACGACTTATCGCTTTTCGTCGCAACGCTGACCAACGTAAATACACATGCCCGTATCACCGGACACATCCGTTTCATCGTCCGACCGTTTCTATTTACCTTTTAGCGGAGTCAAGAGACATTTCGTGCAAGATAGAGAACGTCAAAGCGTTGCTTTGCTGCGAGCAATGCGGGATTTTCTAAAATCACCACGCATATGACAGATGCGTTAAAATTAAAATATTTGTATTGTTGATTCTATTAATTATTAGCGTATATTTTTGCAGGATCAATCCCTTTCAACATTTTTAAAATCAAACGCCAAATTATACGTCGTACGAAAAACAGATACAGAAATAAATTTGTGTAATTAAAGAAAATATATATTTCCGCGTAATTAGAACATCATTTAAAATATGATAATATGTGAAATATATATTTATTGAGAAGATCATAGCGTCATATAATATATGCATGTTATGTCGCGTAGGAAGGAAAAAAGATGCAGAATTAGTACCGAAATAAACCGAGGGAAGATAACCTTGTGTATTCTTGTGCTATCATAAACAAACAGATATTAATAGCCTTTAAATTTAGCTAACGAATCATATTGCAATTATACTAAATTTTACAAAGAAAAAGTTTCTTGATGCAGAAACATCCGTATTGTCAAGTAATCCTAAGAGGAAGCGAGTATTAATGAAATGAATCGATTGTTATTTCACGGTAAAATGTATTTTAAAGCAGTATAAATACAAAGCAAAGGCAGAAAAAGTAGATGTTTTTCTTTGTAATACTTTATTTCGTAAAATTTTTCTAATGTTTTAAAAACAAGATATACTTATTTCCGATTTGTTGTTTCGAGATAACGTATTTTTGCACGAACTCTATATTTTACGAGTGTTTGACAAAAAAGATTTGTCGTATATATCGCGTATTTTTATATTTAATATATTAAATAAAGTCTTGACGTGTCCAATAATCAAGATGAAAAGAAAAAAATAGTGGCAGCAATAAATAGCAATCTATACGATATCGATGTCTATTCTCAGGGTGAAATCTCTATTTGCTCGGAAAATCGATTATGCGTTCCCAGCACCAGTAGCTGGACAGTCATTCTAATCTAAATAAAAAAGTCGCCTGCATTGTCGGGGTTCTGTTCCTGATATGCAAACATAAGCTCTGGCCAGAGAACTATATGTATACATATACACATACATATATCTATATATGGCGAAAGGGTCCAGCAGATGCAGGATTACTGTTGCACCATTGCGAGAGGACCTATAGCATGCGGTCCCGAAACGGTTTCGTACGGAGAAGAGTTGTCAGAGCTTGTTCGAACTGAAAGAGGGAATGGAATAGCGAAGGGGAACGGCGAGAGGGCAGGAAGAAGAGAGGAAAGGAAAGAGAGTATGGTTTCACCCGAATGCATCGATAGCATCGTGGCCCAGTTCTCTCTCTCCCCTTCCGTGCTTTTCGCCTCCTCCTCCTCTGATTCCTCTCATTTTCTTGCTCTCCTCTTCTACCTACTACCCTCTCTTGCATTCTATCTTTGTTGCTCTGTCTATCGCTGACATCGAGTCGCTTTCTCTCTCTCTCTCTCTCTCTTCCTTTCTCTCTTTTTGTCCTCTCACGTCGTCCTATACGAATTTATAGGTGACCTCGTCGCTACACATCCGCGGCTCGATAGAGTTACGATGATATGGAAGTGATTTCGGAAGTCTTTGAGAAATTGCACGCGAAGTAAATTTTCAAATATTTGTACAGCAAAACTTGTTTCATATTATTAAAACTATTGTAATAGTATTAGAGTAACATCTTCTTTTGAATTAAACATTTTTCAGAGATTATTATTAGTGTATATTAGTTTACGAATTATAGAAATATATAAATAATTGAAACACCACTGTTGTTATATTAAATTTGAACGTCTCTTAACTGTAAAAGGGACAAGCATTTAAGTTATATGTATTGCGCGTATCAGTAATTGAACGTAGATAACATGCTGTATATAGTGACCGCAATGCATACGCTGGAAACACTTGCGATTAGAGTGGAGGTTCGCAATCGCCACGAGCACAGAATTATATTGATTACAACACTCATCAACAATTAATTTCTCGGGTGCTTTATCTATACGCGATGTTAGCACATATACTCCAATATTCCGTAGAGTACACAATTGCAAACCGCAATTCTGGTCTATTGAATAATTCCGGACCAACATAATATTTCTTGGTAATTGAACTTAACGTATGCTTGGATATGTCTTTGCAAAGCGAATATACATAGTTAAAGAAAAATATACATGCCAATGCATAGCTAAATAAAATAAGGACATCATAAGATGTTCAATAGTATTATTCTTTACTAGTTTTCTTTAAATACACAATCTCGTTGCATTTGTTTGTCGTAAATTTACATTTATATTGAATGTTTATATTAAATACTTTACTTTTAGATATTAATATAATAAAAAAGAATAAAAAATAAATACTATAGCATACAAATCACAAACTTAAAGTTTTTTTTAATATTTTTAGGCTTACATATATATATGATTTTGGACTCACAGTATATTATATTTACTCGTACAAATTTATTTTTTCTTTTAAAGATTTAATACATTCGCGTAATTCTTGAATTAACAAGCGTATAACGAAGAAATGCAATATTTTAATTAAAATTTATGACAGTTTGCGAATTTGCATCATAACGGTTTTACTATGCGAACGTTTGACAATGTTCGATCCGCACATTGGACCGCAAACCTCGAGGTTACAAATTATTCGCAATCACGCAGAGTGGTTTCCCTATATCCTTCGATAGCATGTTCGTGGAAAATTAATTTGGTTTCTAACCTTAGTTACAATGCTGTCTAAAGATTCATCGTGGCACATTCAAACTTATATATTAGTATTAATTAAGCAACTGTTATTAATACAAGAAAGTTTACAAAAGAAAACAGCGTTTACGAAAGTATTTTCTAATGAACAATTCCTTTTCCAAATTATTTACGATTTGAAGATGGTTCAAATATCAAAGTGTGCACACGAAAAATTTCGGCTATCTACCTTGTTCTCGTGATATTCTCAAGATATTATCGAGACCGCAGGTTTTGCGTTTGTCGTCGACTTTATTTCGCGCTATTCAGAGAGAAAAAGAGCGTACAATTCTTCGCCTTCCTTGATACACATATGGCCAAAACTTAGCTTATGCCGCGATATTTACGTACACATGCAAATATCTCCATCGTATTTTTTTCTCTCGTGATGTCCGTCGTAGCGGTATCCAGTCAGCCGCGAGGCAGATCCCGAGGAAAACTGGCATTACCCAGCATCGTACTTAATGGTTGCACCGAGCGAAGTTCTTCGTCGCCGAAGAAACGACCCGCTTTACTATAAATTCCAGATAAGCCGAGGTTTACGGGCGGCATGCAGTTAAGACGTCGTCGTGCCTTTGCGCGGGGGAGCGAGCCCATCCCGTCCGCGTCGCGGAAAACAAACAGTCCGCGGAATTACTGTCTTCGTTCGTTCGTCGATGCCAGATTAGACTCGAGGAATCGAGAATGTACGCTACACATATACAATGTGTCTCGAGACTCACAGTATAATGGTAAGAGACGTGATAAATCAGGCGACGAACACAGTCACACAATCAGCGTTATTTTGTACGTAAGAGAATCTTTTTATAAATTTATATCAAATTGAGAGTAAAAAATTAATATCTAAATATTTCAACGAAAAGAGATGATATATGTATATTTAATTTCCATATATTTAAATGTAGGGCATCCGCGAAATTTATTATACTATTTTTGTTAAAAATGGAAATATGAAAATCAGAGATAGAATATCAAAATTGGAAAGTGCAGTTTATATATTGACCGATATTTAAATGTTCAAATGATAGTCAAAGAATCGTTAGAAGCAGAAATATGAAAATCAAAGACAGAATATCAGAATAGAAAAGTACAGTTTATATATGGATCGATATTTAAATGTTCAAATGGCAGTCAAAGAGTCGCGAATGAAAATTAATTTTACCATCGGCGCCTTTTCGTCAGCATCGGTGCAGCTTTAATGTAGAGATTTATTTTTGCCGGTGCGTCGGGCCCTAGTGAGATTAGTTAATCAACGCTGAAAATTGCCTGTTTCCGTCGCGGGTGGTGCGTCGGGCTTCCTTCAAGTTTTAGCGGCCAACGGTGTCTCCGGGCTACGTTCGCTTTCCTTAAACTTGAATTTTTCATTTAATTCCAACGGGGGGTCGAACGAGCAACTACGCGTCAATTTTCGCGCGGATTAAATATTAGGGAGGTGAAGCGTCTTTTCCTTACCTCGCAGCACTCGCGGATGAAAGAAGGTTGGAGGGATCCGACACCAGAGACGAATAGCCGTAGGATGTGCCGTGTGTTAGAAACGATATTCGATGTGAGATGGCGTTTAGAGAGTTAGGATAGTTTTCTTGATGGAGGCGAGAAGTAGAGGGAGTCCGGATGATTTAACGGCAACATAAATATTGCATCTCTTCGGAAGCATCGAAAGTTTCGATGGCGCATCATACGTTATATAATTTTTAAAGGTGAATCGCGGTAATCTTGATAATTCCTCCTACAAAATCAAAGAACTTTGTTTATCAGTAATAAAGATTTGCAAAATAATATTGCATCGCGGAGACCTTTCTTGATACAAATATAATTTTTTTTTTAATATTTTTATTTTGTACAATTATGTGATATTACTTTATGTACATAATGAGTGACAATTTATTAAAATGTCCACGATTAAGAGGCGTGTTTATAAACTGAATAAATTGATTCAATCAACCGCAACAGTATTTACACGCGTGAAACCGTGCGTTTAACGCGAATTCGTTTAGTTAAGTGTTATTTGTGACATTTCATAATTCTATCGATAGCTAATTACAAATATCAGCGCTCTGGTGAACACCATCGTGCGCACGTTATTAATTACGCGCCATTTATTGCACGAATATCATAACGCGGCTGACTAACGGCATGGATTTGATTTTACATTATGGCTGGGTAAAACATCGACAAGATGATTTGTTTTAGAAGAAAAATCTAGATAATAAAAGGCATTGATAACTGAAAATAAATTTTTTAGAAGAATCTCTTAGTTTTATTTTATTTAATAATGTAATTCACACGCAAAAATCGCAGTTGAATACTTAATTAATGCATAAATTATAAAATGTTCATCGCATTTCATTTGTTTATTATTAAGATGAGCAAAACATCGGCAAGATACTTTATATATTGTGCTGAACACTGCCAAGTGATGGGAACGTATGAAAGGGCACGCGAGCGAATCGTCCATCGCGCGTATCTAGGTAGGAGAATTGGTTTTTCCGGGCGGAAGTGAACGCCAATAAACGAAGCACAGCACTCAGTCACTCGGTCGCTGAGCGAAGTTGACCGAGATTCGGCTGGCAAAGCACAATAACTCGCCACATCAGTCCTGGGATTTTGCAGAAAACGCGCGCCGCGAACTACGCGTGCACACATCTATATATCTACGGCAAGCTCTGCGAGTGTTTTCACGCTCCGACGAATCCCGCAGTCCGATTGAATCGAGATGTTCCTATGGTCGTGTTCGTCCCCCGATTCGCGAATTTCCAATAAAAGATTCGCGCGCAAGACAGGTATCCGCGATATTGCGCGAAGTTGAGACGGCAAGATTATTTAAAAAATCGCGTTTATATACCACAGCATGAACGTAAGAAACATTAAATGTGCGATAATTTAATATATCTTGACAAATCAAATTCAAAATTCTTGTATAAATTTGAAACGATTGGAAGCTTCTCTTGTCTCTAGCGGAGAAATCGTCAATATGTTCGAAGTAAAACTTTTAGTACATTTTAAAAAGATCGATATACGAATATCGAAAGATTTGAAATTTGCCTGTATTATGGAAATTGTGTGTATGTGCATAATAAAATTTGACATTTGCATTTTGACCGAAATTATTATTACAAAATGCATATCGAAACTTTTTAATTATTTATCATATTCTCTACAACGTTTTCTGTTACTTTACAATGTAAACATAAATATTCAAGTTATATTTAATATTTTACGATACTCGACGGAAGTTATGATTTATGAATAATGTTTTGTTGTCAGCATATTCGCTTTCATGGTTTTTTGCTAGAAATGCAAAATTTATAATTATTGAGATCAATTATGATTTTAATTAAAATTTTGTGAAGAATATTTATATATATATATGCTACACATGGTGTTCAGCTATGAAATGCAATACATATATACACAAATATTATTTGTATATAAATTTATTTTTTTATATTCTCTATATATTTATATGCGTATAGATTGTGTTCCATTTTTCTAGTTCTCCCTGTAAATTTTTTTACTTTAATATAACTTCCAATCAGCAGTAAAATTTCACGAAATTAATTGATCCATTAATTATTTTTGTATACGATAAATCGTATGTATTGCAATTCTTTTATATATTATATTGCATTTTATATATAATCGAGCTCTTTAAGGTATAACATGATTTATACTAACATTACTTTTATTTATTAGGAAATTTTACTTGTTACGTATATAAGACACGTTTATTCTAGCGGTTCATATAATGATCAGAGAATCGCACAACAGTGACATTCGACAGCACCATATCGCCACTTTAACATTGAGACTTTTAAAAAGTTTACACTCGCGAGCATGCATTCGCGCTGAAAGCGCGCAAGGAACAGACGTGACACGCATCTATTACAAGCCGGAATTTAAATTTCTTCCGCCGAAATGCTGGTGACGATCGCGCGCGTGGAAATGTTACTCTCGAAAGGGTCAAACAATAAATTACCCCGGTAGTAAACGGCGCTATTAACTTTCCCGTCGAAACGACAAATCCGTTTAACGCGCGGCTACGCCGACTGCATCGGTAATAAGTTTCATTCGCGTCCGGTCCAGAGCCACGGTGCTCTCGAAGAGACTATTAGTCGTGCGTTTGTTTTACGGATGCAGATACGCAGGTATTATGAGGTGCAGTTGCGCCGAATGCAGAGAGGAAAATACGGTAAATCTAATAGCACTGCAGACGGAATTTTTTCAACCTACCTATTCGTCGTCGTTACAGAATGATGAGACATGTGTGCGCGAAAATAATACGTATCTCGTTATAAAAACATACATATATAATAACAATATATGCACGTTATTTACGGCTGACGAACAAATTTATATTTTAATTTGAGTACAATCATATAAAAAAACTATATGGTCACGAAACATTAACAAGAATACGCACTGAAATGAAATAAATATCTTGTGTCATAAATAATATAACTATAACATCGTAACGCATATATGTATAAGAGAATTCAGAAACTAGATTGTAGTGTAAAATTATTATGTATAGAACTCTGCGCGCGTTGATCATGCTGATAAAAATGTTATGATATCGCCGAAAACTCAAAAAATCGAAATCTCTAAATAATCTGAATTCAATCGTTGTTAAAAGCATTTACTCCGGCATGTTCTCGGATCCGTTCCAGTTTGTTTGGCAACTATTTACACGCATTTAATGGATGACATTCGCTATTCAAGGCGCGCGATTACTATACGCGCATATATGATCGCGAGAAACTGTAGTGGATTAAACGAGAAACATGAGAGAAACCGACGAATAAGCCGATATAAAGTACGAAAATATATTTTCCAATGGAAAGTGGTCGATTCGCGCCGTGGCATGGGAAAAAGATGCGAGAGCAGGCTGAAAAGCAGGATCGATCAGCTGATACCCTGGGGTAAGCTAAAGTTTCGTTTACCGACCCCTTCGCCGATACACTGCAAATGGCGTATCCCTCGTGGTACGCGTGCATACATACATATACATGCGACTGCCGCTCGTGTATATGCTACGGGAAGCAATATAACTTTCTCACCAATTAATTTCATAGCAACAAACGTGTACGATTAATTCGAAGTTAAACGGCGCCGGCGCAAATTCGGATGGTAATGAGGTCAGGGGGATGCTATAGGCTGGCAATGGAAGAAGGGAAGAGGGTTGTACGCTCGCTTTCCAGATCCATATGGTGCTTTCCCGTCATTTCGTACTTCTTTTATCCCGCCCTCCTGGATTCTTCGACCTCTCTATTCTCTCCTTTTTACCTACTTTCCATCTCTCTCTCTCATCCTTTCTCGAAATAATCTGATTTCAGTCGTTGTTAGAAGCTTTTACTCCGGCATGTTCTCGGATCCGTTCCGGCTTGTTTGGCAACTCATGCAACCTATTTTCAAATTGGTAAGCTTCTATCTTGTCAGTTTCATTAATCATTATGTAAATTCTTTTCGTTTGACGCTTTTCCGGAAAAGATCGAAAACTTACATCCTTCCTGTTATGTAAGTTGCGTAGTGCATAGACAAAATTTGCATATTGCAAACTCGCTGGGCTTTTGTTTTTGAAACTTTTACATCACATCAAAATCTCGCATCTAATTGAATATGGATAACGCGAAATTATCTGATCAGTTTTTTTTTTTTCAAGTCATAGTTTGTTTTCGATATAAAAACTACTCTAAATATGACGATAGCATGTCTAAGACTCCACTAGTGCGCTAATAAAAGTTTCAAGCGGATTCTACCGCAGTGGACAGTGGGGGTTCCTTGCTTAGAACCACCTCTGCGGATGGCATCCTCGGCTACAACTTTCGCGAAGCCCGGCCTGAATTATTTGCATGGTACACCTCAAAGCCTTGACCAAGCAGTGCTTGCCGTTATCGTATTACTACAACACAGAGAAATAGAGGAAAAAAGGGAGAAGAAAGGCACAAAATTGAATACAAGGATAGAGAGGGACCGAGGCCAGATGGGAAACTTTATTCTCTGCTGATGGCATTAACCGGAAAACGTCGAGAATCAAATAATCGTGTGCTTTTGCTATCTTTCTGTCTTAACAGGAAAGCAAAATGGTTCACTCTGAAAGCATTGTTATAATTTCGTAAAAAATGTTTAGTTATTTATAAAAATATTTATCAGTGTGTGCGCGGCTTTGTAATATTTTGTATATTCTTTGAGAGATAATATAAATTAAAATGTTGTTCCCTTGAAATATATATAACTGCGGCGTAACGATTTTCGTATAATATATGAGATACAGTGTTTATTTACAGTTACCTTTAATTGCATCCTCAACTAGATCTACATCACACTGTCGTACCGTGTTTGTGTATAATCATTCTCGTATCGCGCACATATACATTTATACTACCGATTGTAATCCGACTCTTGTCTGCTTGAAACAGCAATGCACCTTTGCCATATGTTTTCTCGCTGGCTCCGATTACGAATCCAGAGAGAAAATGAAAGCGCGCTTTCCGTACGACGCGTCGACAGTCCGGAAACGTTTCTACGTTTTCCGGACTGTTTCCAACGACATCGTCCTATCGTCTCTAGGATTTTCCAATGGGAGTGTTTTTGGAGCATCACAAATTTGCCTATCCCCTACCCTCATTCCCCTGCCGTCTTCTTTTTCCGGCGAGATCGGCGAGATGTAAACGACAGCGCCGCGAAACGAGGTACGGTTTTGGTAGAGGAGGTCGGCGGTGGAGAGAAACCAACGAGGAACTTGCGTTTTCAGGAAATTTCCCCGTAGCCCCATGTGCAAATATTTATCGGGAGTATCGGGACCTGTGCGAGTTGCTTATATGTATGTGTGCGATCGCGATGCAGCACTCACACGCGCAACGTATACACGCGCGCGATCGCGACTACGCGCCGAGGCTGTAGTATGCATCGGGGAGCCGTGTGAATACATGCATAAAAATGTCTGCTTTCGCGTGTCTGCACCCTCCTCTCGGCATATCTTCCCTCGGGCCCCTTGCCCGACCCCCTCTCGTACCCTTCTGCACCTGCCGTATCTATATACCGAACCGACGTACCGCGACGACGACGACGTCGTCGCCGCGCCGCGCCGCGTCGCGCCGCGCGAAAATGTCTTCGGATCCGGAACGTGCCAGCCCGAATGTTAACCTTTCCGGCACGTCGCGGAATGATTACGCTCACGACCTACATCTGCGCGCGGTACTGCAATCATGTATCTGCACCACCATTCTACCCTTGCGCGAGAGACAGTCAATGCGGATACTCGTCCGTGAAAGAACTCTGTAGATTTCGTTCTCGAGCAAGTCTGCCTGCCTGTCGGATACCGATTCGTGTGACCTCTCGCCGTGGAATTGTCTGTCAGTGCCAGTAACAAAAGTCACGCATAACTTTTAGGGTATCGCACATATTGGACCTGAATTTTTAGCTTTATTTTTCGATTCTCGTTGACGAATATTCTATAAACATTCAGGAAGAATCTGTATAATTGTCTCAATTTTTTTATTGATAATTTGTATTTATTACATAGATTATACGCGAAAATATAATTAAATACGCATAACTGCAGTGCATATTTATTTCAGTTTCGAGATTAATTTATTTTCATTTCATACTCCCACCAGCAACAAGTTTCTTAAAAGCGTTTCTTATTATTAGCGAATGATTTTATTGCGTGACTTCGCGATCGTGAGTCATCGCGATTCGCACGGCTACTTGCACTCTACGGTGCAAAGTGATTTCTTATCACGAAAAATGAGCATGCAGAAATATAATTTTTTGGCGCAAATTATGGCGTATAGGTAATGAGTACTCTGTAGAAAAAGTAATCCCTGGCTTTATGAATTCAGATGAATGAATTGCTTTAAACCTTAACTGCGAAAGATATTTTCCAAACGCAATATTATTTTCTTTCTCTAGGAACTTTATATTATATAAAAAATATGCATGAATATATATTCGATTTTATCTAATCAAAGTTAAACAAGAATTTATTATGTAAAGAAGTTTATACAAGTTTATATAAAAGAAAAATACTGTGAAGAGCTCTCTCTTCAGAAGTATTTAATTTACGATTAAATTTTCGATGACGTAGTAAATGTCATCGTGACTTTTCTCCAGCGATAGTTCTGAGTTGCAATGAACGTAAAAAGAGATTATATAATGTTAAAAAGTTCTAATGACAATTGTCAGGTCCGTCAAGTTCGATCGAATGCAACGAGTCTTTACGATGTAATTTTCCAGCGGATGCTCTGCCGTGGTTTGCTAACCCGCTTATAATGATTATGCTGTATTCCGCGCTAATGAGTCATACTGACATGGGTGCAGCACATATTGAACATGTATTGAACATATGATGAGATACGACAGAAAAACATTCTTCGCAATACATTGAATACGTATTGATTATTATATCTATTTCGTACAAATATTAGCTAATATTGACACTCGTTCTTTTATACTTTATGAAAAAGCAATTAAGTAATAAAGCTTTATATAATTTAGATAAATCTGAGAGAGCAACTTATTTCTTTACTATTGAAAATTAACAAGTTGTGAAAAGAGAGCAACTTTAAATTTTTACTGAAGAAAAGATTTATTCCAAGTTCTCCAAAGTATTTTCGTCGATTCGAAATGTGTAATGACACGATTGGAGCAGCTTGTGCAAAATTGATTTGTAATTTCTTTATTTTTTCTTTGGACTTTTCTCTCTTTCTCTCTTGTTGATCACGCGGTCTCGCGATAATTTTTAAATGTTCCTAACTCCGTGCAAAGTATCAGCGAACACTACGAAACGAAACGAGACCGATATCGGCGAAACCACGAAAGCCAATCGTATCGTCGGAAACAGCAGCGCCGGCGAACTTTTGAAATGACACATGCACTCGTATTCGAGGCACGTGACTCACATGTACGGGACAAGCCAACTATTGAGAAACGAGCCACGCGCTTAATGTATTGACCCACTTCTCGATATGAATCTTGCCGCGCTCCGGCCGAAAGTCGCTCGTCGCTCGGTCACGTTGGTTTGCCTAGCGACGAGCAAACTCGCGCAATAAAGCCGAGAGAATCGTTCCCCGATACATCAATGACGATGATGCATTGTATGTTAGAGTGTTTCTCAGTTGGAACGAGATGAGCCATCGTGAACTACTTCCGAGTTTTACGCCGCTGAAATTGCGCACTATTGAACGCTCAATCTTTTTTAATTGTCACGCTTCATGCCTTAAATTCGTGCTGTCACAAAAAATACAGTTAAATTACACGAAAACTCGCTTGCCTTGTCGTGTGACAATTCCTATTTTTTGAGAAACAATTTTAAAAATAATGCCGCTTATATATAAGCATTTGTATTGCATTGTATAGCAGTATGAATGGTGTTTAAATTACTTTTACAAAGTGCAAGAGAAAATCATAAAATTATTATGTAATATTTCTACGTATATTTTAATTTTAAGTGTGATGTGGAGTATGAGAGATTTTGTTAACAATCATAACTGCAATTGCAAATAAATATGAAGCAAGACTAAGACTCTTGCCACAGGTGTTCTTTGTGTGGCTTAACATTTAATACTCCAAGCCCTTCAATTAGCGGCGCACCCAACGGAGGGTTAACATCAAGACTGTGTAACTATATTCTTCCTAAAGCCGACATAGGAAGCTGCCCTGTTTGAATACTTAGCTTGTTAAGATGTAGCAAGTTAATGCATAGGAATTAATTAAGTGCTCTAATATTTGATAACCCGAACAGCCATTCAAGAAAGATATTCGCAATGATGTTTGGAAGTTTGGCTGACACGAGTAAGTACTCCATCAATGTCGGCTCGTAAGAAAATAGGAATTTATATTCATGAACTGTTTGCTTCCGCTACATCTCCATGACGCGAGTATATCAATGTGAACGTTCATGTGCAAAGAGTTACAAATGCGTAACGCGTGTTTTAGCGCTGACAAATTAGATTGGTTAGTCTTGGTTATTGTTACTTATTGCTTCACCATAAACAACATTACTTCTGAAAATAAAAAGTAATTTTAAATTTCATATTTTCCTACATCACTCTAATATGGATAGCTCTTTGATATAAAAGCTCCTCTCTACTCTTTATTAAAAATAAAGAATAAGCTTAAATAAAATCCATCTTTTTTCTCTAGAGAAAAGAATCAGATACTATTTTATACCATATAAATTATTTATAGTTCAATAATGCAATATATTTCAATCTTAATTATATAATTAATAAGTAACCATTAGATTTTAAATTCGATTATTAATAAAGTAATGACTTCTAAATAATTTGAGTAGCTGTAAGATTTTACATAATAGATTAAAGAAAACTATGCAAAACACAGATCCTACATGTTCAATTAGCCAAAAGTTTCGGATTATTTGGCAACGACGCTTCGCAAATTAGTATTGTTATTCGAGTTGCGTGGAGCTCTGGCTTCGTTGCAATAGAATGCATTTGCTTTGCTTCGCTTTGCTCCGCCGGTCTTACTTTCCGTGGAACGAGGGTTTCAGCGGGATTAAAGCGCATCGAGGAATCATATCTGTGTAGCAGGTAGATGTAGTCCTATTGTATATCACATTGGGTATACGGCATTGTGACTTGGCTCAAACCGTTTGTTTTGGCTCACAAGTCGCTGGTACCGCGACGATAAACGTGTACCCATATAAGTCAATTCCAAGTTTCGGCTTGCTAGCTAACAAGGAACTGCACGAAGTACTTCGATTTATCGTAAACTTGATGACTAGATTACGATGAATAAATATCATATCGAAACTGAAATTGAGAGTTTGCGAATTATGGTTCAGATATTTATACATCATCCGTTTCATTTCGAACTTTCTTCAATCCACTTTTGCATGTATAGAATAATTCATAATACAATAAAAGAACTGTTGTACTAGTTTTAAAACAACGTCAAACTTCGAAGAGGTAATGTTATATTTTTGAAATATCTTAGAAATAAGATCTACATTTTTAGATAAAATCAATACGTAGATAATTTTTGTATAATTTAAACGTGTTACTTTTAAGGCTATCTTTTCTTCTAACACATGACATATACAACCGGATATTTTATCATTGCGTGTCTCTATATAAATATATTGCTATTTTATCTAGTAATATGTCATTATTTAATGTAAATTGCAACTGTACTGGCGAAATCGATATTTACCGCGATAGAGAATTTATTCCAATATTTGAAGAAAATTGTAAAATCTGTAATTTAAATCTCTTCGTTCAATCTTTTTTAATTGCGTATACTGCTTTTAATAACGGTTAAACGAGAATATTGGAAATCGTTTTAAACGACGTTGCATACCCTTCGATTTTTATCCATACTTTTGCAAGGGAAGCAACCACGATGCGGCACGTTTCGAGACCGCCGGCTTGTCTCACCCCACTGTTTAGTTCCTCACCTTTTCCCTCAGCTACCACTTCACCTCTAAACTCCTGACACAGTCAAGATGCAATCGATAACTCTTGATATTTTATTCGCAAACATTTTAATTTCCTGAGCAGCTCAACTGCGCGCCGAATGTCCCGCTTTTAAACGGCCATGCGTAAATTTGAGAAACTAATAGAAAAAGAAAAAATTGTGAAATTGTCCATTGAGGTACGCTCATGGAAATTTATTCCGCCCCGTAGAAAATTCCTACGGCAGTTGGCAATCAAATATCGCGTTGCGAAAAATGTTCGTTCGTGCGAAATCCGTAAAAAAAATACGAAAGAATACATCTTTAAATTTTTTTCATATTTATATTAATCGTAAACGTTTATTACGAAGAGTGGCATGCCATTTTTGCTACACGTTGCCATTCTCTTTTGCTATGTTATTTAGCCAGTTTACGATGCGACGAACGAATGATTGTTTCAATAAGAGACTGGGAAACGCTATTTTCACGGAGGCAATGCGTGTCACCTGTCATTGCACGCGGGCAGTCACGCGGAGACTTGTGCGGAATAGCTGTCACTCAAGCAAAGCGATTTACTTGGTCGGTTGCTGGTGCCGCATCGGATCCTCATTTTCCATCAGGCGTGTCGCCTCCAGCGTCGGCCAAGTACCGTACGCTTTACCGCTGTCCAGGCAACACATGCCGCGCAATTTTCATTATAAACGGAAATGATGTGAAATGGATCGTCTGGCGACACGCATTTATTGCAAAGTGGCTGTCTTTGAGCGGGAGCACGCGCTTGGCCATGAGAAAAAGGAAAGGCGGAGTTCCAGTTGGTTTGTACAAACAAAGGAAATGTCGGTCGCAAAGCGATATGCTTGCTATATCGCAGCATGTATATCGCATCCATACTTCGATGATCGACATATTGAACTGCTCCTTTGTACGACCTTATATCGAGAGATTTAAATTTTCTTTATGATGAGAGATGCACATAAGCGTTGCAAAATGAAGAAATTATTTGTTGAAATGACTAATTATTTACATTAATCCGATTGAGTTAAGATTATCTCGCGTATGATTCATGAATAATATCTTACCATCTACAAATGTATCAAGTGACCAAATTATTATAAGGATCTCTTGGAGCATTAAATACGCGACTACATATATTGCGACTAAGTTTCACAGAGGATGCATAAGCTATGCTTCATGCAAGGTAAAGCGTAAATATTTAAATAGATGTAATATCCCAGAGTAGACATGAAGGATACGTAGCGAAACGAGTTTTGATACTAAAGTGACTAAAATACGGTCGCGCTGCATGTCGTTTCGCGTGTACCGAGTAAGGTTTTACATTTACCTATATAAGTATACGAAAGTATACGAACGTCACACATGTTTCACATTTGTGAATTAATATTTTTTCTATGGAATTATTTGCCTATCATGTATGTGCGTATGTGTGTGTGCGTGTGTGTGTGTGTCCCATGTACAAAATCTTCGATATATATATATATGTGCACAGTCTTCCGCTCTTAAAGTTAATATTGTATGAAATGTAATATATCCGATATCATTAACGATAATATCTCGATACATTTTTTGGATAGCAACAATGTATAATTTGCTGGTTCATTAAAATATATTAGTAATGATACAGCGTATTTCTAATTCAATAAGAAAAGGACAAACCAAATTATCTTTTTTTTTTTTTATAATAATACGGCTAAAAACATCCGACTTTGACGTATATTGGTTCTTGTACAATTGTATGGCTAACGATACACGTAAAAATACATACACACAAGTCAGAACATCCGATTACTCGTAACAAGAGGAAAATACCTCGTTACAGCTCGTACTGCTAATACCGGCTTTATCAATTGTTGTTCGGCAAAGAGTTGAACAAAGAACTTAATCCGAATCGTTTTTATTGAATTATCGGTATCGAGCACGCGAATGTTAAATTTACGACGTTGTCTTGCATATAATTACGTTGCCCTGCATTCGACAAAGGGAATTCGAGCACTTTATTTCGAAGTACGAAGAAACGTTAAGACGCGAGCGAGCGAGCACGTGAAATTTAGCGCGCGTTTAATTCAGCTACGGGCCAAAATTTTAAAAATACTTTACATTGTAATGGAACCTTAATATCAATTTATGAGGAGCGAACTAGAATGTCATAATCTCTAGTTATACCGCCGCATACGGTCTACCTAAGGGGCTTACAGTTGCCTCACTTTATTACTGATATATGCGTGTACACGATCAGGCTATTGTTAGCGCGGTTATAGGCAGGCCGAACAGTTTTCGTAAGCATGTGCTAACTACACTTCATCCATTTTACCTAACCGAACCGGATACTACGGGAAACCCCTGATATTTATTCCTGCCATCGCCCGTGGTTTTAACGGTGTTACGGCTCGCTGCGAGACGCTAAAGCTTTTTAATGCTTCTTAATGGCCTTCTGTTTTCGCGCCTGTTGTGCGACTGCACGATAATGTTAGCATTGAATTTCGATGGCAAAATGGAATCGAGCCGGTGGCGATACAAAATTGTTTATTCATCGATGCGCGGCGTCGAAATATTTCTTATTCCGCGACGCGAAAAGGAACGGGCGTAATGTGACGTCGTCTTATATAAGACAGTATTTAAAAAAAAACATCTCGGAGCCTTTGTGCATTTATCGCGGGGAAAGAGCATTCTATCGAGCGCACAAACGCGAGCGTTTCATGTCCGGTGATAATACCGGGCAAATTCGAAAGCATCGATCGCCTTTTAATATCACGAATGGTCACGCGAAGATATTAATACGAGCATAATCCCGGCTGCTGTGTGTGACGGCGGCTACACACGAAATTAAAAATAAACCGCCGTGTTTTTCGTGCGGCGACACCCCCATAATATAAAGCCCGGCGCAACGACACGACACGTATTCAAGTTTTAACAGAAGGCACAATTGCGAACAATGGAATTACATATCTCGCCTCTAGTTAGTATTACATTGCACGTGCGGGACACATGCATTTACATTGTTAATAGATACGCTATATACGACGAAGCGTATATACGTACGTATCGTCGTAATTTCTCCTCCTAATTTTGCGATCTCATTTCACGTGTTCTTTTTTATATACGCGGCTTTGTTAAATATAGGTCCATCGTGTTCGCATCACCACATTTCGATTTGTGGTGATGCAGACACGATGAAAAAAAAAGTAATTATCTGAAAGCTTTTATTCCGAACGCTAATGAATCAATTATCTAGCAATATTATCGAAAGCTCGTTATCGAAATACGTTATAATAGAGTGACATAGAAAGAATTTATGTATAATGCAATAAAATATATATGATTCATAATACGTAAGTACTTGCTCTATATAAAATATGTATATAAATCGTTCATATAACGACTTGTTTAAAATTTAAAGTAAAGTAATTCACACACACACACACACATACAATTTTTTTCTAAATATAAAAATATTAAAATTTTACGTTAAATATTTTTATGATAATGTTATCATCGCGAAAAATATAATCTCAAAACCACCATGATACATATCGAACAATTTATGTTTCAAACGAGAGGCTTAGCAGAGACTTTCATATTGAAACTGGCATCTGTGCACATACGACGTAAAACCCAAATTTTATTCGTACTCTTGCGGATTCAGTCATATAGATACATATACTGAATAAACTACGCACATCTGTATACATTACATAATATACCTGTACATACAGATATGTAATATTTACATAACTTTTTTCGAAGGAATATTGCACATATTACTAATATATATATAAAATTATATCAATTTAACAAACTAAATAAGTGTACCAAAATAAGAATTATTTTTTAATAGTTCTCTATCATTTCATATTTTCTTTGTCTTCTCATTCAAAAGGTGTACGAAAAAGAGAGAAAGTAATAGAATGAATGATCTTATATATTTCTAGTAATTGTTAATTCATTATAAACGCAACATAAAACGCTCATATCAACTCGAGATATCTCACTCAATCAACGCGAGATATTTTTATTTGAATTAATTGTAATTACACAGCTGCGGCTCCGCTCTCTCACTACTTTCTCATGTTCAACTAGAGTAAATGGCGGAAAGAACGCGGAGAAACGGTCTGAAATTACTGGAGGGTTGGCGTGCAGATAAAAATGTCACACTTGTATCTCTGGGGAGTAAGTGAACCCGTGAGTAACCAAGTGAGATGTAGATAGAAGAGACGTAGGAATAGCAGGGAACCTCGTGTGTTACTCAAGAAAACTGTATACGTTCGTTGCGTCAGCATTCACACACACACATATAGGCTAACTTTTATACTTCATCTATCTTAGAGTGTGGTCTTTCATAATCCGTCCAGTAGTTATTTGCAAAAACGCAAGCGAGTTACTTCATCTTGACTACTCATCTTTGCTGTTATCAAGTCGCATTCTTTTTTAATGATTGAAGTCATCTGGCATTTAATTTCTTTTAACTGGAGAATAATTTTAACTCATTCAATTCTTTTAATTTGGAAGAATAGTTTACTTGTTACAAATAAATTATATAAATTTTGTAAAAAAGTTTTTTTTATATAATTTGCTAACTATTGTGTATATGTCTATTATGCTAGATTTTCAGGATTATAATTTTATTATTGACACAAGAATTGTGATAAAAAATATTATTAATGATAAGATTCAAGCAAAAGTTGTAAAGTCTGTTGTAAGAATGGTCTTTAATGACGTAATAAATAAATCACGAAATATCTTTTCGCTAGAGATTTTGCTCGCTTTCACCAATAATTGCATCCGTTTAACGACGTCTCGTTAGCGATGGACATCTTCTTTTCCGTCGTTTCACTCGTTTTATGTTCTAACCATTAAGATTCCTCTCTCTATATATCTATCATATAGAAAAGTACTTCTATATGATTACTTTTCTGAAGATCCATCGATTGATACAATCGAGCAATTTTCTACATCGTTTGTTCGCATTACAATCAGAATTATTATGGATAACGCGTGTACAATATTATATGACTTTATTAAAATTTAAAAGTATATATTTGAAATTGATGAGTTAAACTATAGCAAAGTTATATATATATAAAATTTATATAGTACTTGAAGTAGAAGTTTAATTCCAAAATCGAAGTTTAGCAGTTTGCGAGAGAGTTCATTAAATATACCATCACGGGACATATTAATGCGTCATTATGGTTCGTGAAATAACTTTGACATGTATAACTTTAAGTAATATATTAATTAAAGATGTTTAATTAAATATAACAATATTTATAACTATAACAATCTTTATAAAAATATGTAATATAAAGTATAAAAATAACTATTATATTTATTTACTTTATTAAATATATTTGCGTATAGACACATAGCGATGTATTATAATTCGTGTATTCGTCGATTACTAATTATAGTTCACCGATTTATATAAAAAGAAAGGATGATTTGTAAAAATCACGCGGAGAAAAGTGCAGGCAAAAAACATATACGAAAGAAAACAGGCACGAAGTTAACGTAAGAGCTTTCATGTCAAACGTTTCCACGCTCGCTTGGCTTTCGAAGAAGCTGAATCGCGTGTCAGAGACGCGTCCCTCGCCTCGCCACCACTTTTCACCTACGTAATCCGGTGTTATACGTTCTACCACCCACGAGTATGCCTCCTATCAGGTGTATTACTGTTCGTGAAAGGTATAATTATCGATAATACCCGAGAAACTAGATACCATCGTACACGTTAGTCTTAAAGAGCTTTTCAATTTTTACTTGCGTAAAATATAGAGCACGATAATAATATCAATGACGTGAACTTTTTCGAAATTATAGAAAATATTTTTAGTGCTGTTATGAATATTCGAAAATATAACAAGAGATTATATGAGAGTTTGGATGTGATAATATTTTAGTCCTTTTTTTCTCGAGATGACTCTCTTGATTTAAAAAAGAAATAGTCTTATTGAAATTTTCCAAAACATTCAAATTTTATTATAAACCAATCCAATTTTTAGTAAATCTATATATTAAGACGGTGCTAAGACTATATTGATTCATTATTTCGTATAAAAACATCAAAGAAATTTAACAGCTTCAAAATATTGTAGAATTATTTTTTCAATAATTCATATTTTTACTTTTTAAATATTTATATTTTTTAATGTAATGTAATGCATGCACATGAATATTTATATTGTACTGTTCTAGACATAAATTTCAGTCTATAAACGTAACAAAATGCAACGATTGTTTAACTATTCCATATTTAATATATTACCTGGAGATCTTTAAATTCAATTTTGATTAACTACCGCTCGAGTACGCCATTTATAACAATAATATCGCAGCCAATCTGAATCTCGTATCGAATGCGCGGTCTGTATTGCCAGGTATGATCACGTCCCAATATCTCCTTTGGCGCCGTAACACATGTGCTTAATTACGCCGAGAGTGATGTAACGTCTTGCATAACGTAGCGACTTTGTTGGTGCGATAATTCGTTTGTTATTGTAGTTGATAACACAATAATTTATCATAATATTATAATAATGTTAATACTACTAATAATTTTTAATGTAGTATATTAATGCATATTTAAGTAGCTAAATAAATAAGATATACGCGCCGCAGTTCTTTTTTAATTTGAAAGAAAAAGAGGCCAACGTCTCTTACATCATCTCGTTTTATACATAATCGATATTTAAATCCGACGTGGATTCTATCGACATTATAAAAGTTTGACCAAACTCGTTATGCGCAAACTCATAATCTCATTACGAATGACGGAAATTTTTTTACGTTTATTCCTTTCATCGCGATATGAATTTCAAAATAATTTCCCTAATACCGTACTACTTACGACCTTGATATCATTATGCAGGCTCATTTTATCGTCGGATTAATTACGTGCATTCACTCGCGAGCCAGTTAATACGCGGAAACGGTAGATCTGTTGAAGATCAATCGCAAGTTCGCATACCTGCGGTCAGTCGGTTCAATTACGGAGAATTCCATGTAAATGGATCGTGTCGGATTATATTGGATCAGGCAATCTCGGCAATTAATTTTAGTACAATTCATATTTTTATCTGTATATTGTGCAATATATATGCAATTTGTTTATCAAATTACTTAATATAAGTATATGTAAAATTCGAAAGTATTTCTAAAACCGTAAGTATTAAGGTGTGTAAGTTTATGTAAAAAATCTTTTGCGTATATGTATTATACATATGTATTTTACATATGTATATATGTGCGTCATCGCGCGCGTACATGCTTTCTTGCGTGAAACTTATAATTTGCTGAATCTATTTATAATTTTACACTCTCATAATTACAAATAGTTTATTTTAGAATAACGCAATCGTCACAACTTCTCACGTAAAGCATATTTATACTAATGCTAAAAATATGCTTTTTTAAACAGCTTTAGACGGCTGACCTTTGTTATACCTGCGATAGTAAGTCGCCATAGCGTGTTAACAGATGGTTAACGCATATCTGTATCTCAATAACGCAGGAGTTTCTATTCTTGTGGATTATGCATATTAGATGGAAAGCAAAAGAAACTGCGATTACTACGAAAGTGCTTTTAGGGAAACATATATTCAGCTTTACTTACGTAAAACAAAATTACTATCTGCTGAGGAAAAATGTTGGTTGCTTTAAATTATTAAAGACTAGTTAATTAAAAGCTCGTTGCTAGGAGGATGCACGTCAAACCACTGAAAATGAACTGGATTGAAGCAGTACGCGCGTTTTCTGCTAGCATTGCATGCTAGCATTGCATGCCATATGTAATATCGTAGGAAGATAGCGATATTAAAAATAGCTGCTCGGTAAAGATTGTGTTGGGCTAATGTCATTTATCATAATTTCATTTTCCCGTACTTGCTAACGATACTATAGAGATATACATGCAAATTCCAACATTACTTAGGTATTTTAAGACAACAAGAAAAAGATTTTATAAATCTTATATGTTATGGGTGAGTTTCGCAATTACTAAAACGAATCTCTTCCATCAATTGTAGTGTCAGATTAACGCACGCCGCAAGAAACTAAACCATCGCTCAAGTTAAAAAATACATTAAAGATATTTTCAGCCGATAGTAACGGTATTAGTTATATATTCAGTAGTAGAGGATGTCAGGTAGCAACGTGCAAGTGGAACAATTCGCAAGATTCCACCGTTCGGCACTCCATTTGTTTCGTTATAGATCGTTGGATAAGATGTCATTGTATGTTGCGGCTTTATTCTCCAGTCAAGCGATATACACTTTTCTAGCTGTACTACATCGGCAATGAGAGGACCGTCAAAATACATTGTATTTCCCCACGTAGCTGTGCATACGAACATTTTGTCACATTCTAGCACGGTGCAAGGACGTGACACAATTCCTGGATAACATCGTTCTCACCACGCGCCCAGTATATCCTACTGTAAGAACATTTTTCTTCCTGTCGATAGGTTTTAATGAAAACGTTGCAAAGTCGCAATAACGAGATCACTGCATGTCCAATTATTATTCGCGAAGCGCACATAAATATCGGCATTATAGGGGAATGCTATACCAATGTTATATATGCACGTATTTGTAGACGTATATGAAAACGATTTATTATGATCGCATCTAAACATATATACACCATTTAATCATAGTGTATAATAATTATTTTATTTTATTAATCTTTTTCAGATATTATTTAGGATTTTTATCTTACTTTATAATTATATATATATATACGATTATGAAAATTAAAAAGAAGTTTTATATATATATAACTTACAATGTCAAATCTTATTAAAAACTTGTAGTTCTTTTAATTTTGCAAAATTTATATGGTTTATTATATTGTCTCTCAAAACAATTATAAAACTCTGTTATTATATGTGTACGACTTAATTAAAAAAAAAAAGAAAGAAAACAATTGTAAATTTAATGGAACGTGAAGATAATTCATTGACATTTTGACAGAGAATTAAATGTGCAAACTATATTGGTGAAATTATACTGATCAAACATATTTTTTATTTATTGCACTGCAACATCGTAACATAGTATTCATGTTCAAACATAATAAAACGATAATAGTACGATTTCCATACAGCCGGTCTTGCTACAACTCTATAAGCATTCCTTTGCAAGACGCAATATATTTTTCTCGCGTAAGGGGGGCCTGCAGTAAGTCGACAGGACGTAACCGAGACGAAACTCGGTGTCTGTCCGACACTACCTTGGCAGGTAGTCTTCTCTGGCGTTTCACTATTGATTCCCGTCGAGGCGCGGGGATGAAATCTAGGGACGCGGCAGTAGGGAAGGGGGAGGGGGCAGGATAGGGTAGCGAGGCAAAGTGGATGGTGGCAGTGCCGGCAGGGATGAGAGGGGAACGGACCGCGGGAGGAACTCGAAGTAGGGTAGCAAGGGAGACAGGCGGTCGCAGAAGCGCAAGAGAAGCTCGGTCGCCCCAGTTGCCGCCACTAATGTCTCCTCATACTAACTACCTTCTTATCCTCTCTCCATTCTATGCCCGGCTCCGACCGAGTGAGAGAGAAAGAGAGATACGTACATATATATATATATATATATACTAAAGTATATATATATATATATATATATATATATATATATATATATATATATATATATATATATATATATATATATATATATATATATATATATATATATATATATATATATATATATATATATATATATATATATATATATATATATATATATTAAAGATAGAGAAGCAGGCGCGGAAGAAGGACAGAGAAAGAGAGCTCGACGGGTTGAGCGGAGAAAACCTGCGGCAGTTAAGATAAAATAGCTCGGAAGTGGATACTTTTGTCTTGGGGCACGGACAGACTTTTCTTGTGGCAGAGGATAGGACCCCACACATATTATCGCCGGCGCTGGCAAATCCATGAGCGCTGTTTATGAACGCCGATTGCCAAGGTTGGTTAATTCTCAGGGAAAAATAGCATGCTCGCTGTGCGAGTCGCCAGGGACTTCTTTCACCGTTCGCGGAAAGGAAACGGTGCCTGGTAGCGGCGTCTCGCAGGATGAGAAAAACAGCTGCATGATGAAGATTGGTTGAATCCAGATAATCAGCCGGGCGATCTCTCTCTCTCTCTCTCTCTCTCTCTCTCTCTTCCTTTTTCTCTTTGCTTTTCCATCTCTATTTTTTTCATTCTCATACAACGCGCTTGGTATAGCTGTAAGGTTCACTCGAGTGGCAAATTGGGCCGTTTTACCGCGTGGATGATTCTGTAATCTCTATCGCTAAGGTGAGCGGTAATAAGTGCTGATAATAATCCCCGCGCTCGAATGACAAGATTTTTATAGCGAGATGCAAGGGATACTCACGGAATATCGAGGTACAAAGGAAACGATAGAGTGGTGACATGCGCATCAAATAAAAAAAAAAAATTTACTTTTCTTTTCCACGCTGGTGTTACGCGTAATTGGTGTTAATACGTATCATCGTATTGGATAAAGTAAGTATTATGAAAATACTAAACACATAAATGTAACAAATTCCTAACGGATAATTTAGCGAATCAGGATCGACTTTGTAGTGATAATTGATGAACGCGTTGCAGCATACAGCCATTGATATCGTTATCACAATCCGATTAGCGGATTATTAATCCAAGTATTTTTCAGATCTATTTTTCACGGAATATAAAATAAAATTATCAAGTGTAGTTGAAATCGTATTCATTTTCAACATGACGGCGAAATAGCGCTTGCATTGACAAAGCCGATGGGATGTGTTTTGCATTGTATATGAGAATTTTTCGATATTTGCTTCAAAGTTTTTCCATGGAAATTAATTATGTTATTTTCGCGGGATCACAAACAGCATATAAAAATTGTGGAGGATATAAACCGAAGAAACATTCGCGCTATCGTAATTCCTTAAAAAGTTATAATTACAAATAGTGCTGTGTATGAAATTTTTGATTGACATTACGAGATTATTATGAAACAATAGAACGAATTGAATAAATTGCTGTTGACTTATGGATTTGTAACCAATCGCGAGATTAATTTCAATATTCGTTTTATATTCGTATGCGACACTGTATGGTTTCATCAAGTGCGCAAATCGCTCTACAAATTGGACTTGTAATCATTGCACTGTATAAATTATTTATGACATAATATATTTCAGGGTGGTATTAACTCGGTATATATCAACGCAACTGCACACGTCACGTTCGAACTGGCACATTGTTTCGCGCTACGCGATTCTGTTTAAACGCGTTATAATTGATTTGCACATTGACCAAGCTGTTGCACCAAAACAACGACCTATTTTCGGACATAATGCTTTATAGGCCCCAACGGATTTCATATAGCTAACCTTTATATCTTATGGCTATTTTCATGTGATAAACTTTAGCAATTAATCATTCTTGTTTTACCAAACCGTATCACTTGGATAATCTATGCAATCTTAGTTAATATTTAATACAGTTAATAAGTGTATATAACGTTGTACATAAAAGTTATTTACGAGAAGACTTAATGCAGATATTTAATACATAATCTCTATATCTTGGTAAATATTACATGAATTGTTTGATGACAAAATTCTTCAAATTTAATGTAATTAACTATAATGTCTTATCACACGATCGGCTACATGTTAAAACGAAAACTTATAATTAGTGATTTGAATGCATCCACGAGCGAAATTTATCTTTGCTATTTTCAATCAAACTATGTTGCATCTTTAAAAGCACTTACTGATACGATACTCATTTATTTATATTTCATAAATATCAAACAAAATCTCTTGTCATCTAAATAAATTTCATGCATTTATACAAAGAATTGAATTATACATATTTATAAGCTTACGCGTATACATTTTGCAAAGGTGGTATTGATTTATATATAGAGATGCACGAATATTGTACGTTTTAACTTTTAATCCGCTTGAAAGATTCTTCAATACTGAACTGACTATAACTGGTACATCGCGTCGATCATTCGCGACTAGGACAAGGACATGGCCTATCCTTGGCGAAAGATTCAAACTGTGGAAAACAAGGACGATACACTATGAGTATGAATATTATTTGAAATGAAACGAATAGTATTTTGTCATTAACCTCATCAGTCAAAAATTATCGTTTGATATTTTCTCGAAATAAGGTCATTCGTTTCAATAATCTTCAATTATTGGATTTCTCTATTCTTTATGTGTGTTATATCGATATAATAATTATTACGAGACTATCTTTGTATAATTCGTTTATTATACATATTCACGCTATACATTGCATTATTGCATATTTATGAAAATGTGCAATTGCATATTTCCTGTAGCTGATTACATTGATCCAATCTCAATTAATAACTTGTTTATACTTAAACTCGTCATATCTAAAGTGGAACAGATAAAGTTACCTTGGCGCACGACGACGGGATACGTAATCTGGTAATTAACTCGACACTATCCAATATCCGACGCGATATAAACGCGCGATATGACGGTAAATCGAAAATTGTTATCAAAACTATATGTGACACGAAACGTAGAGCAGGCGACAACATATTGTATCGATTGGTGCCAAGGATCACGCTTGATTTAACGCGGCCGAATGTGTCCCGATGGATCGATATCGGGGTAATCTACCAGGACACACAAGGATCGGGACCTTTACAGGTCCAATTAACAAACAAACCAATTTAATTAGCATTATCAATGCAATTTCCGCACTGGCATCGGAACTAATATTGGAGGCGGCGGAGTCCGCCGATGTACGTACGTAATGTACACGATATTGGTTCGAGCGAGAGGCGACGACGAACGGACGGGGCATGTAGTAATTCTGTAATATTGTGGGTGACGGTGGTTAGCCTTAGGGGATGGGCAAACAATGACATCCGACCAACGCGGCTCGATTGCTACGCCGCCACCGCGTCGGCGTTGAATAACGATAATGTAAATACATCATACAATTATTTGCTCGGTATTTTGCAAATTACATGCGCGCTGCAAAGACTCGCAAGAGAGAAAAAAAAACTGTTTTACGTTTAATATACATGAGTGCTGTTAATCGTAATTAAATCCATCTTTGATCGGATACGCTATCATACGTTCAACTCTCTATGTCGCATAAATGTTATATATTGCATAAATGAGAGAATATGGATTTAATTGTGATGTTAAACTAACATTCCCGGAACTACTATATAAATAATAAACGATCAGGATGTATTGTGTGTGTGTGAAAGCATGCTACACATATCAATGTATAGAGCACAAAATGTTTATTATATATAATATCGTATGCATTCTCTCTTGTATCTCTACTCAACGTTATGATATTAGACGGGTTTATGTAGAAATTTCATAAGTTATTACAACGTCCAGAGAAATTATTCAACGATGTAAAATGGCCATTAACTTCTACCAAATACTTAATCAGCTTTTACTGCGAGGATAATTTAAATATATGGACACACGTTTATATAAAAGCGAAAGCTGCTCGTTGATCGAAAAAGTGAGTATCATGGATATGGAAACACACTATGGCATAAACGGTAAATCTCACACGTTCAAATACAAGCTACCACTCATAATTATAGGAAATCGTTAAGCCATTATTATTTATCGACCAAATCGTTAATGGATCAATAGCATTTCATTTTTCCTACTTTATCGCGATCCATAGAACGCAAGCATTAAACCGCGTATATGCGCGTGTGTCACATGCACACACATTGCCGGAAATGGGTGCGGTAGCAGCACCGTAATACAGTACAAACATTTGCGTTGTTTCATACTGTCCCTCATATTTGTCAGGAACTATCGTTAAACGACAATGTCTAACTCATTTACTGTGTATTAAGTCACACAGTTTCCCATAATGATTCATTAAGAGGATTCTATTACTCTCTAAGCATTAATTTCAACATAGTTCTTTTCAGAATAAAATGTATGTTATGCAAGATTACAATATTAATTAAAACAAGATATTACACAAGAATCGCGATTTGGATTTCTGTGAAAATTTAAGACATTAAATTTTATTGAGAATAATTTGCGAGAAAAAGAGTATATGAAAGGATTGCAAATTCTTTCAAAAAACGAGAGAAATGCGCGTGACATTTCACTCGAATAAACTAATTTTGCTTGGCCGTTTCGCGCATTCATTGAACATATTCAGAGATTTGACCGAATTTTTTACCCATATGAAAGAAGGACGGCGCACGAGTGTGCCATTTTAATTTCCTTTCGTTCAGTAGATTTGTTGCGGATTCTCTTTTGTTCGCCAGCTGCTTCTATAATATCTCAGCGTACATTATTCTATATTTTTATTTGTGTTACATAGAATGCATTAATTGAGACTAGAAAATCATTGTATATTATCGATTCATTACGCGTGTATCGTGTCTTTTTATTTGTAAAACCAACGAAAACATAAAAATAATCTATTATTAAATAAAAATTGTATTTCTGCTTGAATCACAAATCATCACCTAATTCAAGTCACTACATTAAATTATACATTCTCTTATGATATTGGATAAGGCGAAGTAGACGCTTAAATTGGGTCGACACGATCCAAGGCTTTCAATATTCACACAGCGGTTAAAGATCGGGACTAATCCAAATGCGATCAAATGCATTACGTAGGAGAAATCGCCGTGCAGGCGATAGAAACGTAAATGTTTGTCTGGGACTCTACACCGCACGTAGGATTGCATCCGCCTTGAGCGTCGAAAAGGGTAAATATCTGAGAGTGTGGTAACTAATATATAATCCCAACGTCGCCTGATCAAACGAGAAGGATATCTTATAGCCGATTAAATCCAGTTAAGTCGCGCGCGATAAAACTGACACGAACACGCAGTTGGGTGACATACCGTAGTGAAAAAAATTACTGTCGTACAGGGTAATAAAAAATACGCACATTGATGACGTAATGACAATGTAAACGCTAATAATTGTCATGAAATAATTTTCATCAAATCATTCAGTTTTGAAGTTTGCCTTTGTTAGAACGGTTAATAGTTCACAACTTCGCGTTTCCAAATTGCAAACCATTGTAAATAAGCATGCTTATCTCGTCAAGTGTCGTCGCCAAGCTCAGTACGCCTCGCATTTCTGTGCGAATTATGGCATCGTCAAACCGAGTTTGTTCGCTTGTTAAGACGGACATAACAGCTCCGAGAATAGCAACAGCAGCGTCGCCATCGTATCGCGAATACGCTCGAGTACCAACGATAATGGTTTTGCGGGAACTTGTATGAACGTTAAATGGAGCAGATTAAGATATTGACGAGCATTTGCAACGATATATTTATATCGTCTCGTCGTATATTATTCATGCGTTTTTTCCATTTGTACCGCGTCGCGTCGTTTCCGCGAACGTCAAAACGTGTCAGGAGGAAACGCGAGCAAAATTTCCTTTCGCAAAGCGAGACGCGCGAACAAATAGCGTTTCCTCGCCCTGTCGTGTAGACGAGATATTAAGTTGTTGAGATGAAAGTTGAGAGAGCTTTATAGAGACCCGTAAGACTCATCAATTTCCCGGTATTTCCGATCGGTCAATCCTGCAGAGACAGCAACATCATTGCGCGCAATCCCATTGACGGTGAAGAATGAAAACTCCGTTTAACAATATCGCTTATTCAGGCGCGTCGGCACCGGTGCGGACTTTCTTCGCCCGTAGCGAGATGATCGATTGCATTCGCGCGCACAGGTCCCGCACAGTCAAAACTGCACCCGTACTGGCGATCAATATACCGTGGCCGTCCGTGTGTTTTTCGTATTCCGCGGGAAGTCACGCGGAATACTCTCTCTTGAAAATAACAGCGGTGTTAAAGTTCACGATGCGATTCACGGCTCGCGCTACACCATCCGTGTCCACCTCCGCTCTTGATTACATCATAAAACGCGATGAAACAGCAGTCGTCTCAAGGTTATACAATTTCAGTGATATATATACATCAAATGCGTATTTCACGAGATCGATGTTACGTAAGCATTATTTTTCGTCTCACTGTCATTCGTCGGTTCTTCATTCATCTTTTCAATATGTTGCGCCGCGTCATCTTGCCGATCCGCTCATACGTTGGGCGAATAAAAGTTCTCGATTATTTGTTTACCAAAAAAGCGCGTAATTTTGTTAAAGAACTTGCATCGTGCATCCACACGATTTCACCTCGTTATACGAAAACTTTTCGCGATCCTGCATGAAAAAGGATATAGGCGATACCGGGGTAACACGAGTAACAGCTGCTACGACGCGGCGCGTTAGCCGCAATAATTTCCATCTCGCGCGATTATTCGCGAATTGTTCACCCTGGCCGCGTGCGCGCATGCACGATAACGACAGAAGAGTTTCTTGTCGGCGATGGGCGCGGCGGCTGTGCGGCCCTATTTGTTACCATTTGGTTCGTAACGCTCTGACAAGGCATAAATTTTCCTTTCATCCGATACGTCAGCTAGCAGGTCGCTGTACGCGCAAGGTAACGCGTGCGAGACCGTGCGTGCGTGACTAACCACGCCACCAGATATATCTCGACCACCGCGAGAAAAGGTAAGAGCGTATGGTATAGAAGCGAGAAAGAGAGAGAGAAAGGCATACAACAAATTGCCAATCTCAACCGCGGTAACCAACTGCTAAGGATCTACTCGAGTCGCATCAACATTCCTCCCCGCAACAATTTTGCTGTTTTAGATATAGACTTGATGTTTCTCTTTCAACAATTTCACTTGCCGCAATGACGTACTTGCGGCGAGCGCGTGAATTTGTAATGTAAAATGAAATAATATCGAATTAAAAATTTTATGACAACGGGACTTGATATCAACAGCTATTAATAGCAAACTGGAAAACTTAATTGCTGACTTTAATTAGATATTTTATAATCTACATTTTATTTATTAT
>NW_021848337.1:500982-510518 GCF_003651465.1 Formica exsecta
TATATATATATATAATTGATAAAATCTGGATTATAAAATATATATTGAGTTTTAGTGTCTCTTTTCTCACGGTGAACAACATTTCACTAAATGCTTTCACAGATAACATATTTTATTTAGATGTATTTGCAATCTTTTTATATAATATATTATACATACATATTATTCCTTACAAGAATAATCATACATTATTATTTGTTAATTATGAGATTTGATGTGGTTATTATATTTGACCTGCATTCTCGTAAATTAACATATTTATGTTTATATATATTTAGTCAAGAACATTTTTGTACAAATTCATCCAAAAATTTATTCTATCTTGCAGTAAGCCTTTCTCCATTTTTAACTCTTGATTGATATTCATGTAATTATCTTCTTTACCTCTGGGTTCCCAGTTCACAGTTACATACTCATTCATATTCGATGTAGGATTCCTGAAAATATCACAATTAGTTTTTCGATTTTATATCTGCAATTATAGATCAATTTAATAAACCAAAGATTATCCAGTCACACACACCCGTCTTTTGCAAAATTTGCCAGCAAAGTGGTAAAAATACGCATCATCTTCTCCGCAGGCGAACCAGATTGTGGCACATTTTTCAAAGCATCCGAATAGAATTCATAAGTCATATCGTCGCCATGAGCAACGCCTATGTTGAATGAGGCAACAATTATTGTGAATAAACAAAATTAATTAAATTGAATTTACAACCACTGCAATGTATTGCGATGGCAATAACGTAATAAATTGTGATATAGAGGAAATATAATCTTTTTACGGCATGTGTGTGGAAGCCATAACTCACCATCCTCTACTTGAAACATAGTTTTCATCATACCGAATGGAGCTTCGTAAGAAAATATGTACTCGTAAATTGGAGCCGAAATTCGGGAGCTTAATATATCTAAACTGAGCGCGGTCGCAGCGTCAAACATGATGTCGTCCAACATCTAAAATGCATAAACAGCATTAATATGCACGTCATTAAACTTAGGGATAGAAGGTTGCTTGCACAAATTTTAACGATAGCGGAACGATATTAACATTAAGTACTTACCATCGTGAACTCTTTCGTCGTTTCCGTGGAGATCGACTTATCCCCGAAGTAAAAGCTCTTCAGGCTTTCACCTAGTTGGCTCTTCTGCCCGGCATCGGTTACGTTCAAGTCGACCGGCAAAAAGTTCTCGAAATGCTCATTCATCTGATCGATATTACCAAGCATCACTGAAAACATATGTTTTGATATCGTTTACATGACGTCGAGCGTGTAACTGTCGCGTAATATCGCGTTGGTGATTACTCTGGACGAAGAAAGCGGACTCGTCGGCCGTAATTCCAGCCATAACGGGCACGTTGGCAATTTTTCCGGATTTTAGAAGCGTCCAAGGATTGTCGGGCAGAAATATTTCTTGTCCTAGATCAACTTCAACCGATGGAAGGAACGCTGCGAAGCGGCCGTTCATAGTATTCTGCAATGACATAATCGAATAATTATCCCGGCGCTCAGTACTCATTAGTGTAATTAATGTCCGCGTTGACTACGTGTGTATTACGTACATTCGTACCGTAAACTTAAATTAATGTAATGTTGCTTCTCGTATAGATATACGAGTAAGAAGAAATCTAGCTTGTATTTAGTGAGCATAACGTAACGTTTAATAAATGCTATAAGAAAATTACATACCTCGGTCTTCATTATTTCATCGCTGGCTGCAATTAATTCTTTCGGAGAAAATTCTGCGAGTTTAGAAACCAATTCAGCAGAATCATTCGTCTCAATGTCGAGCTTATCTCCTAATTTGAAGGCAAATTCTCTAGGATTGTAAGAAATTGCCCATGTATTCACTGCGCTTCCACTTTGCTGAATGGCACCGTTGAACAAACCTGTAGCACGATAAATTATATTATATTTTATCTTGATATATGTATACAATAATCAAGAATTTATTACGATTAAAATATCTCACCGTCCGACATAGGAGACATCATGTGAAACTGGACGGAACTTGCACCCGCGTCTTCGCCGAAGATTGTAACTCGGTTGGGACAGCCGCCAAAATAATGTATATTGTCTTTGACCCATTTAAGCGCCATTACCTGATCCTTTAGCCCGGCGTTGCCAAGTGCATTTTTGTCACCAGTATTTAAAAATCCTATAAATCGGTAATTCAGTTTTTATGAGTTTTAAAAGATTTAAAGATACGAAAATTATTTAAACACATTGTGCATAAACGATTTCTTGAGAAACAATCACTTACCGATTGGACCGAGTCTATAATTAAGCGTTACAAGGATGACATCTTGCTCGATTAAAAAGTCAGGGCCAAAAAAGAGATCGTCTCCGAGACCATTGTTAAAAGCACCGCCATGGAACCATACCATAACGGCTTTACGAGCATCTTTGTCCAACACCGGTGTGTAAACATTAAGATAAAGACAATCTTCTTCCCCAATCAAGTCTTGTTTTATCATACAGAAGAATGGACAAGCCGAACGATGATAAGTTGCGTCATACGTGCCTTCCCAGCCATCAGCTGGTTCCGGCATCTTAAAAATTTTAAAGGCTCGAAATATCAATTTATCTATTGTATCTAATAATCATGAATACAAGCCTTTCCCAATATTTCGACATTTTAAATATGAAAATGCTTAGTTTATTAAAGTAGATATATATGCATATAGGTAATTTTTATAATCAACTTACCTGGAATTTATTAATACCAACATTAGGTTTCGCGTATGGTATTCCCTTAAAACTATAGTACGGTGTGTTCTGCAAAACGGTGTTGGTTTTTAGGCCCTTTAAAAATCCCTGAGGAATTTCTAATTGAATATTCTGCTCGGCGTTGGTCCATGCAACCATAAACGCACAAAAGACGAACTTGTCAAACCACATTTTATTCAACACTGCAAAATGATTGTCTTGTTGTCCACCTTTTATAGCGTCGAAACACATGTTGATGATCAGAATAATGGATGATATCGGACTATATTTACGCAATCACTACTCAGCGAATATAATAGCGTGAACAGGTTATTTGTTTGCAATTTACGAGATGCCTCCATAATCTCGCGTGTCAACTATAACCATAACATGGAGTTTTCAAATAGAATCGTCAGGTCGGATTTCCTCAGTTTATCTTTAACCTCGATACATAATCTCCATTACAGGCTCATAATATACTTCCTGAAATTTATTATAATTCGCAATGTGTAAGGTACAAATTGTACGGCTTTTCAAGAATTACAGATAAAAGAGATAAATTGCTTATTGTTGTCTTCTGCAATTAGATGTGTAGATATATAAGCATGACCTAGATATTCGAAAACTTTATTTATAAACAGCGTTATCACATTTATTAGCTATTATTGATAAATTAATTTTAAAAAACTAGTTATTTATATATTATATTTTATTAAACAATATGAGATTCTCTTGTGCATTTCAAGAAGTATAGGAAATTTTATGCGATTTTGATGAATCATCGTTAATGTGATACAATCATAAAACGTCTCTATTATTATGAGCCAGCACACTCGAAATTTTCCATACGATAACATTTTTGCATTTATCTATTAAATCTGTCAATTTATCTATTACAGAGATGTATAATTTTATATAATAATTTTACATTTTAGTTATTTTAAGCATGATTGTGATTAAATTTCTTCTATAAACGATAACGTTATATAATAATATTATGTTTGAATATGTCTCAGAAATATTGAGAGAATCGCAATATTATTGCTGTAGCGAAAAATTTCAAATAGAATTTCAAGGCAGAGCGCACAAAATGCACTCGGAATGAATGAATTCTCTATAACTTACTTTTATATTCGTGTAAATAGAATAGCAGATATAAAGAAACTGAAATGAAGCGAGATATACACATATAAAGCTGTACAAACTAAGAACGAATCCGAATAATATGCCACAATAATTAAGACCATATATTTGATGCGAATTTTTTGAGCTAAGTAGTAATTAAAGTCGAGTTAAGAGAGAGAGATATTGTGGATTTCTTCGATGTAAAATTGAATTGATGTTTACGAATTTACGGCATAATTAAGATTCGCGGCGGCATACTCGACATATGCCAATTGAGACGCTGAAAACATTATCTTATTTTTCAGATTGCTCTTAAAACACGGAAGAAAATCTTTATCATTTAAAAATTTAGTAACACAAGTATTTTATTTCTAATGTTTAATTAGGAATATACAATAAAGCATTGTTTGTAGCGCGATAAATCAGTGAACACAATATAAAAAATATGAAATTGGAGTAAATCTCGTGCGCGTGATTTTCCGCTTTAACGAACGATCCGACGGTTTCCTCTGACAATCTGTTCGCCGTGCCGGGAAGAAGGAAGATACGTTCCGTGAGCTATTGCAGAGCCGTCCACCCAGCGTTCCCCCGAGTGAACTTCAGTCTGTTTCGAGCATGCCATCGAATTTTTCAAACTTCAACGTGATTTTCCATGAAGAGTTCGACAATTCTCTTGAAAAAAAGCAACGAAACGTTGCTTTTGTCATAAATGCGCATTTAGACCGAACTAATGCAACACAGCTGATAGATACACGATAGATACTCTTTAGATCTGCTGCGCTATTTTTTCAGCTATTTTTTTTTATTATTGTATTTTTTCCCGATAAATAAAGTATTTTAAAAAAGCGTTTATATACTATTCTTATTCTTATATATATTCTTATATATATATTCTTTGATCCGAGAAAAGTGAATATAAAAATAAATTAGTTTTATTCATATTGAAACGAAGTAGATTTATATAGTAAAGAAGGACGAGCCGATCGATAAGCAGTTTTATACAATAGCAAGGTACCAACTTTAAGTATGCTTCCACCCTTTTTTTTCCTAAATAGAATATCCGCTTACAGCAAGCTGCTTTCAATAGTTGCCGCTAGGGAAAAGACAAAAGGGTAGACATGGGACACTTGCGAAATATGACCACTTTGTCCACGCCCCGGCATCGACGGCTCCCGCTTCTATGCGTTTTTCACTTGAGAAACTTATGGCCCAGTTTCATGTTTCAAAGCAACTTTCGAATTTTAATCAACATGCTAATTTTCAAGAAACAAGCGATGTATGAAGATAGCAATTTGAGGAGAACGTTAATGCCAGCATCCGTTTTGAATCGGCTAACTTTGTCCAAGCCTGTAGATGTGTGTGTGTGTGTGTATGTGTAACAGGAACTTAAAATATACTATTAATTTATCTCTTTTATGTTTAATAACAACGATGAAATGTTATGTTATAATGGCGAATCTTTCTTATTGTTGACACTGCTTTAAAGGAAAGAGTATTTTTCGTCTCAATTAGTGTACGTATATATACATAGCATAAATAAGAAAAAATTTTTTCTCGATTCAAATTATTAACTTTATTTAGCATTACGCAAGACATAAATAGCTTATGAAAAAACGCAATAAATTAACAAACAATAATTTTTTGTCCCAATATATGCAAGTGATTAAGTGCTTAATCGTGCAGACACGGTTTGCAAAGCGTATCATGAAAGTAATAAAAGAGACCCGCACGCGAATTTATGAACGTACGGGCGGACAGTCGTGAGCCGTTTAACCGATCGTTGTATGCTCGAATTACGAGCCACTGACACCGGAAAAATTTCAGATAATACGAAAACAACGCGACAACCGGGCGGCCAAGTGCCAAACGCCGGTGCACGAACGAAATGGAACGCGAACGAATTTTTTTTTTTTTTTTTTTTTTTTTTTTTTCCATGTAATCGTAATATTAAAGCCAAAAATAGATCGTAGAATACGCTTAATTAAAATAAAATGCACCATACAACCGAAGTAACAGCGCGTTGCGGTCGGTTATTACGCCATCAAGAGGCTTCTTTAATGGCGCTCCGAGCTCTATGAACGCGTTGAAAGAATAAAACGCTCTCTCGCACAGTAACACACAACTACATATATATGTACGCACAATTTTTTGCCATTGCACACACTCTGTCACAATCGCGCGCCATCGACATCATCACTCCTCCCCTGATGGTTCCGGCGGACTCGGACCGAGGACAAAGCACGCGCGTATTTGACACATTTCCGTCGTACGAAAAGCATGGCGAGAGCATATTTTTACATTTTTTTCTTCCCACGACCAATTCAACGAGCCGCCGTCATTCAAGTGTGCCATCACCTCTTCGAGAGAGGCTTTTCACTTCATTTTAACTGTTAGTTCTTTTGCGGCTCTTTTCCTTTCGCGCTATATCTAGCACTATTTCTCCGTCCATCTTTCTCCTCTTCTCTATCTAGTTTCACATTCGCTCACTACTTTAATTTTCCTCTTCTCTTTCTCCGTATCCATTTGTCCTTTCTGGTCGCTTCATTCCCCGCACACTTGCTCTCTCATACTGTCATCCCGTTTTGCGCATTTCGTTCACCCGCAAACAATGTTGCGGCCGCCCTCGTGCCTACGTGCTGTTTTCGCTGAATAAATTTAATTTAAATTTTCCTGCCATTCGGGGAACGTTTATTAAGTAAATATATCACGTAGGGAAGGGGAGGACAGAACGTTGTACACACTGATATTTTCCGCGGAACTTACACCACACCAAAGCCACGAGCACGTATTGCATCCTACCATTGCCGTCATGGACGCATACATGTGTCCATGATGCACGCATGGAATAACCAGCGAAACGCGAGTCTATGTTTACAGGATTAATTTATTAAGTTTCGCGCGCGAACCCTTTTACCCATCGTTTCATCGTCCCTAGTCGAGAATCGTATGGTATGTGAATTGGAAAATGTAGTTTTGTGTTTTGTTGGAATTAAAGGACTGTTTGTAACGCGAAACGTAATATAGTGAGTGACATACGATTTTAAAGATCGGAAATCTCTCGGACGAGCTGAAATTAAAATTTTTTTGAGTGTCGATATATATGTGACATTTATATCCATAAACATATACAATAATTATCGAGAAAATAGATCCTATTGATGAGATTAATAAGATGCAGAATATCAAATTATTCGGGCAAACATAATACAACTGCGGTTTTTAATCATACTCACACATATGCAGCGTAAATGCGTTAGCTTACGCAACAGTATAATACTATCATTGATGTTAAACAAGAGAGATAGAAAATAAAGCGGAATGGCAAAAAAATGTGATATTATATTTACAGTTAAAAAAACAATTAACTAGCCATAAGCTATCTTTTTATCTATCTCGATTCACATCGAAAGCTGCTTGCAAAGAAAGAATTATGCGTAATATGTTTTCTTCATTAGGATTATAATGATTTATATAATTGTTTTTATAGATAGATACATAAAAGTTTCTCTCTGCATTTTTCCGCATCTACACACATGGAGAACCGAAAATAAAATTTTATCCCAGTTGTGTCGACCGAGTGCACTTTTTTGTGTTTATAGCAAGATCATACATAGAGAATCTATAAATACACCGATTAAAGCGCAGTTACGTTACATGTGTGTTCATTGACATGCGCCAATATTTTTTAGAAATTGTCTTTCAGCCGTAACAAATTATGAAAACATCTATTTTGTCTTGTTTTTATGTCCCGCCATCACTCGAATATTTTTTGCCAGCTTTTTACTGTGAAGATTAGTATCTGTATTAAGAACGGCACGCTGTGCATCGCGTTGTCACTTTAACTAAAGAATGACGAGGCGCAATTTACAATTTCTCTTGTAATAACACCATGGATGCTACGACAAAAATTCAGGCTTAAGCCGATCGACATGTACAATTTTGTCTAATTACTTTGTATCTATAGATAAAGATATCGAGCTGATAAGAAAAAGAAGAAAAAGAAATAAATGGAGCAAGGTGTGACAAAAGGAATTACCGTCGTTCTAGGTGTCAAACGGACAATGGTGATAGTAAAATAGCAAGGAGAAAGTCTGTTGGATTAAACCATCGCTCAGCTGGGATTAAACCATCGCATAGCGAACTTTTAACAGCGATGAGAGTAAAGCGGCGGCCCAGGCCTTTTGATTTGAATGTAAGAGCGATTTTCCGTGCGAGGAGCTTGAAAATGTAAAAGCCAACCGTTCAAGACTCTTGGTGTGATGCGGAAGAAAGTGGTAGATAGAGAAACAGTTAAAAAGAGACAGAGAGAGAGAGAGAGAAAGAAGGAGAAGCAGAGGGATGAAGAAGACAACCAGAAGGGTTAGAATATCGCGGCTCCGGCTCCGGGAAGAGGATGGAGTAACATAATTGCCTTTGCAAAGGAGGTCACAAATTCGCCATTCACAGTCGGTCAGTGCGGCTGAAAGTGTCCTTTCGGGCGTAAGGTTTTTAATACGAAGCAGAGAGAGTGCCGCTTCTGGTTTTGAAAGCATCTTTTGAAGATATTTCTCTCTCCTTCTCTCTTCTCGTTCAGTTCCGACCCCTTCGATTTTTCTTCTCCTTGCACTCTTGCAGCGCACCTTGCTGGCGTTGCGCGAGCCCGAACCAAATCGCCTCTGGTGGAATATTGATTATCGATATTTATTGCCGTGTGGTCAGCATGCGTCGCCTATATATCCGACATTAGCTCGATCAAACGGCAAGATGTACGATTTTCGGAGCCAGTCGGACATCGTCGAGTGCATCGCCGGCTGATCGAGGAGGGTATCGAACAATGCACGCGCGAACGCGTTTATGTAACAATACGATATCGTTCGTTCAAGCTGCTTCCTCGACAACGCCGTATCTGCTCTGCTTTGCATTTGGCGATAATAATATCTCGTAGTGTCAGAATTTCGTGTCGCATCGCCGGTTAGATCGGACATCGTATTCAGCCTTCGCATCGATGTTACGAGAGACACGGCTTTTATAGAAGGAGAATATCTACCATTATGAAAGAAATGGAGATTCTCTCAAAGAACCTAAAGCTGAAGGTAAGCGCATATAGAGAGGTGTCGTAATCTTTAACATCGCCGTCGCTGATTGCAGAACTTTTGACGTCGCCCGGAGCGACGTTACATCTCTTTATGGAAAGAACCGATCGGGACAGCAAACGAAGGGAGCTTATATGCAAAATTTCACGATAATGAAACACGTTTTTTTTTATCGAAATATCGTAGCCTTGATGCTCCGCCCTCGTGCACCCGATGTCAAACAACGAGATATGAATGTTTACGACGCGGCTTGTCGTAAGAACTGTAATTTACTGGTTACATTTTGTAAGACGTCATACACCGCGGCTGGAAACCGTCTAAACCGTATGTCTTATGCGTCGTATTCTTCTTGCTCGTAAATGTAGATCGTCCCAGTGGTATCAACCGTCTTCCCTCGGGCTGTCACGGGAAACGTTTTGTCTAGCTATCGAATAATATGCGCGCGAAATGTGCCGAACATAATACCCGTGTAACGAAAACGTTTACACGATACAGAAAAGAGATGCGAGAAAGGTGATCGGCACTATATTCGATTTCAAGTTGTCTGTTCGCTTGAACAGTCCGCTTTATCATTGTACAACATGATTTTTACTCGTGTCCGAGAAAGAGAAAGGGTTCTCAGGGAAAG